>NC_057805.1:338568958-338569546 GCF_018294505.1 Triticum aestivum
GTGGAAAAATTCACCTTTTTTCAAAAACTGGCTTAAGTTTAGACCAAATGGTCCCTCCGAAATGCGGGCAATTTTTTGACCATCTCCAAATCACCTCAATTTTGACGCATATGATCTCTTGCACAAACAATGCTAGGTTTCCAAGTTTTTGTATTTTTTTGATTTTTTTAATATATAATGCCCTCTAGACTGAGTGCTGAAAACATCGGTCTATGCCTCAAGGGGGCATTGTAAAGTATTATTTTTCCAAAATTTCTTTCATAGCCATGTTTGGCACATGTGGGTCACCATGTACAAGAAAATTTGGGTGATTTGGAGGTGGTGGAAAAAATCACGTATGTTCAAAAACTGGCTTAAGTTAGACCACATGGCCCCTCCGGAATGCGGGCATTTTTTCGACCACCTCCAAATCACCTCAGTTTTGGCACACATGATCTATTGCACAAACAAAGCTAGTTTTCCAAGGTTTTACATTTTTTTGAATTTTTTTATCAATTTATAATGCCCTCTAGACTGACTGGTCAAAACATCAGTCTATACCTCAAGGGGGCATTGTAAATTATTATTTTTCCAAAATTTCTTTCATAG
>NC_057805.1:338569606-338570567 GCF_018294505.1 Triticum aestivum
TGGTGGAAAAAATCACGTATGTTCAAAAACTGGCTTAAGTTAGACCAAATGGCCCCTCCGGAATGCGATGATTTTTTCGACCACCTCCAAATCACCTCAGCTTTGGCACACATGATCTCTTGCACAAAAAAGCTAGTTTTCCAAGGTTTTACATTTTTTTGATTTTTTTTGAATTTATAATGCCCTCTAGACTGACTGGTCAAAACATCGGTCTATACCTCAAGGGGGCATTGTAAAGTATTATTTTTCCAAAATTTCTTTCATAGCCATGTTTGGCACATGTGGGTCACCATGTACAAGAAAATTTGGGTGATTTGGAGGTGGTGGAAAAAATCATGTATGTTCAAAAACTGGCTTAAGTTAGTCAAGAATTGGGGCTGCACAATTACTAGCCAATATTTATCTCATGCCTTTCCTCGTTCATGGTTCGATATTCTGGTGTCCTAGGCGTAGAGGAACCACACCAATCCATCCCGAATTTGGTGGTTAAACTCTACTGCGGTGACGATACTGTAGGGGAGGTCCTGCGGCAAAATAGCTCGATGCCAGAATGATAAAAAGCTTAACACCTCTTATTTGACTTTTTCACTATTTTGAAATAAGAAAAAGATCCAAATCTAAAATGCAAAGGTCGTCTTATTCAAAACCTCAATCAGACCAAATGGCCCCTCCGGAATGCGATGATTTTTTCGACCACCTCCAAATCACCTCAGTTTTGGCACACATGATCTCTTGCACAAACAAAGCTAGGTTTCCAAGGTTTTACATTTTTTTGAATTTTTTTTTGAATTTATAATGCCCTCTAGACTGACTGGTCAAAACATCGGTCTATACCTCAAGGGGGCATTGTAAAGTATTATTTTTCCAAAATTTCTTTCATAGCCATGTTTGGCACATGTGGGTCACCATGTACAAGAAAATTTGGGTGATTTGGAGGTGGTGGAAAAAATCACGTATGTTC
>NC_057805.1:338871313-339058813 GCF_018294505.1 Triticum aestivum
TCATAGAATATGTAGGAGCCAATATGAGCATCCAGGTTCCGCTATTGGTTATTGACCGGAGATGTGTCTCGGTCATGTCTACATAGTTATCGAACCCGTAGGGTCTGCACGCTTAATGTTAGATGACGATTTATATTATGAGTTATGTGATTTGATGTACTGAAGGTTGTTCGGAGTCCCGGATGAGATCACGGACAGGACGAGGAGTCTCAAAATGGTCGAGACGTAAAGATCGATATATTGGAAGGCTATATTCGTACATCGGAAAGGTTCTGAGTGATTCGGGTATTTTTCGGAATACCGGAGAGTTACAGGAATTCGCCGGGGGGTCAATGTGCCTTCATGGGCCTTAGTTGAAATAGAGGGCAGCAAGGAAGTGTGGGGTGCGCCCCCTAGGCCCGAACCGAATTGGTTTAGGGCTTTGGGGGTCGGCCCCCTCTTTCCTTCTCCCCTTCTCCTCTTTCCTTCCCCTCCTAGTTGGACTAGAAAAGGGGGAACCTACTCCTAGTAGGGGTAGGATTTCCCCCTTGGGGCGCACCCTATGAGGCTGCTGGCACCCTCCCCTTGCTCCTTTATATACGTGGCCAGGGGGCACCCCAAGGACACACAAGTTGACAATTGTCTTAGCTGTGTGCGGTGCCCCCCTCCACCATAATCCACTTCGGTCATATCATTTTAGTGCTTAGGCGAAGCCCTGCGTCGGTAACTTCATCATCACCATCATCATGCCGTCGTGCTGATGAAGCTCTCCCTCGACACTCAGTTGGATCTAGAGCTCGTGGGACGTCACCGAGCTGAACGTGTGCAGATCGCGGAGGTACCGTACTTTCGGTACTAGGACCGGTCGGATCGTGAAGACGTACGACTACATTAACCGCGTTGTCTTAACGCTTCCGCTTTTGGTCTACGAGGGTACGTGGACAACACTCTCCCCTCTCGTTGCTATGCATCACCTAGATGTATCTTGCGTGTGCGTAGGAATTTTTTTGAAATTACTGCGTTCCCCAACAATGTGAGGTTATGATCAGATCTATCCATGAATATTATTTGAGTTTTCTCTAAACTCTTTTATGCATGATCATATCTATCCATGGCAGTGTTTTCTGAAATTGCCGCCACGGCAACGTTTTTGAAACGGTTGCAACGGCAACGAAATACTGGCTGTCACGACGCTTCTACAGGAGATTGAAGATGATCACGGAGATTCCCAATGCCCGATGACCCACAAGTATAGGGGATCAATCATAGTCCTTTCGATAAGTAAGAGTGTCGAACCCAACAAGGAGCAGAAGGAAATGACAAACGGTTTTCAGCAAGGTATTATCTGCAGGCACTGAAATTATCGGTAACAGATAGTTTGATAGCAAGGTAATTTGTAACGAGCAAATAGTAGTAACGGTAAAAAAATATGTAGCAAGGTAGTCCAATCCTTTTTGTAGCAAAGGACAGGCCGGAACGGTCTCTTATAATAAGCAAAGCGTTCTTGAGGACACACGGGAATTTCATCTAGTCACTTTCATCATGCTTGTTTGATTCGCGTTCGTTACTTTGATAATTTGATATGTGGGTGGACTGGTGCTTGGGTGTTGTTCTTACTTGAACAAGCCTCCCACTTATGATTACCCCCTCTCGCAAGCATCTGCAACTACAAAATAAGAATTAAGATAAATCTAACCATAGCATGAAACATATGGATCCAAATCAGCCCCTTACAGAATAGCGCATAAACTAGGGTTTAAGCTTCTGTCACTCTAGCAACCCATCATCTAATAACTACTCCACAATGCTTTCCCTTAGTCCCAAAGATGCTGAAGTATCATGTAGTCGACGTTCACATAAAACCACTAAGGGAAACAACAACATACATATCATCAAAGTATCATACGAATACAAAATTCACATGATTACTTATGCCAAGACTTCTCCCATGTCCTCAATAACAAACATAACTACTCACAAATATAAACTTGCAAAATAAGAGAGAATAGGCATAAGAATTGTATTATAAAGTAAAATAATGGTCCATAATGCAATAAATATCAACATAAAAACATGATGCAAAATGGACGTATCAACTCCCCCAAGCTTAGACCTCGCTTGTCCTCAAGCAAAAGCCGAAACCAATAAGCATGACCACATGTTTAGAGAGAGAGGTGTCGAAAAATAAAATACGGACATGGAAGCTTCATGGTCATTATCATAATAGCAAAATATCATCATAAAACTTCTCATGCTAGATTAACAATTCATTCACAAGCTAAAGTATGAAACATAAACTTTATTGGAAACTAACAAACTATGTTCTCAGTCATTGAAGCAATCACAATCCATAATGCAATAAATATCAACATAAAAACATGACGCAAATTGGACGTATCACGCCCAGGGCTATACCATATCATGCTTTTATGAATTGCTTGAGATGTTTATCCCTTTGTTGTTTGCACCCTTTGATTGCACAATAGTCAATTATTAGGGTGATCTCTCATAGTAAATATCAAGATTGAAAGGTGCTCTTCCTAGTGTTGCAACCGTCTACGACATTCTAGCATCTCGGAGTACGTCATGTCCACATGAGTACAAACGAGTTGAGAGATGTAAGACGGAGATGGTCAGGCCATGTCTTAGGATCGAGAGTATATCGACCAAAGGGGTGAATGGGAGATTCAAAAATCTCTTTAATGATTTGTACTGATCCCAAACACAGGATCGGAAATAAGGTTCGGTGGAAACGAACTCAATCAAGCATACATTGAGGAACAAAACTATCGCGGTAGGATGCGATAATGGTTCGGGAATAGGATACAACAGGCTTGATGACAACGATGGTAAAGCAATATGCAAACAAATATAATATCATGACAGAGAAGTAGAAAATAATTGCAATTGATAACTTTGAGAGATAGCTAAGATGAGGTAAATGATCACAACACAAAATGATAATAAAGACTAAGTCAGCATAGCAGAATGATGGAAGTGCAACAATGCGGGAAACGAATGACAATTGATGGGAATGACAGACAGAATGGAAACGACAGATATGCGATAGTGAAAGATGATCAGATAAACTATCATCACAGAGCACAAATATAAACTGCTGAAGGAAATGCAGTAAAGTAGAATGAACCCGTGATGCTCGATGGCGAGAGGTGAATTTGGTAGACCAGTTCGCCCTTCTGCCAAAGGACTACGTCTGGTTGGAGGGGTTGTGACTTAACACGGAAAATAAACTCTCTTCGCCCTATTCTCCTTCAACTCAGAGTTGTTCAGACTCTAATTGATTTCACTCGTGGTAGATACTTGTTGGCGATCTCCAAACCTTCGGATGACCTTCACGAACCACAACCACTCTTGGTTGCTGAAGATGTTGCTCGGTGAAGACAACTACTCTTCGACACTCGAGCCGACACCTATTCGTCTAGAGAGTGTGCAGCTCTCAAGAGTAATAGGTACAAGAACTCTAACTCAGAACTACTATGATGCTCAACCACTATCTAAGTTTGGGCTCTTAATTTTTCTCTCGGTGGATATTAAACTCAAACCTCTCAGAGAGGGCATGCTCAATCAATTTTCTTAGAAATCTTAAGCAGAGCAGCCAACGAGCAATGTTGGAGCGGGGTGGCTATTTATAGCTGCAACCTTCTCTGATGGGAAATGACCAAATTGGACATGTGGAATAGCCAATGGCCGAACGACACGAGTCCAACGGTCGAAAATTTGAGGACAACGGTAACATTACTTGCGGAGCAAGTAATGCTAACTCCTCAGTCCGAAAGATATCTCTTGCAGCACGAAGAACAATGTCTACTACTGCCAGGTAATCATTCGGAGCATAAAGAGATTTCTCTCGCATCTTTCAAAGGTTTTGGGCTAAGCATCACAACAGATCTAATCTTCGAGAACCTATACCCCTCTTAATAGTACGGAGATCCTATGACTCAAATAAATGAAAGAAGAAAAACAAAATGAATATGGCTTTTTTCATTGCCTTTCGGAATGAAACTCTATTTTTTAATTGGAAAGCTATATATTCTGCAAGAATGTCTACATCTTCACTTTGTCTTCAACTTCCATTCACTGTAGTAAATTTCTTCAGACAACAACACCGAACCAATTGCTTCACTTCAGCAATAACTTTTGAGGGGCTAAACTCCTTCACATCAATCTTCTCGTCTACAAATCTTCAATAGATGTAGCTCGTTCTTCTCTGGAACACAGATATACTTCGACGAAGTTCCTCAAACTTAGCACCGGAGACATCATTCTCTTCAGTTCTGCATGGACTATTTCTCTCTGTATGCACTTGCAAACAAATCAGCTCATACATGTTTCTGTCAACAATCTCCAAAACACGGGAAGGCAGATATTGCACCAACACCATGTGTGTAGATAGCACTCGGTTATCTTGAAGTTCTAGCAGAATCATTCTGAGCTCGAAGCACCAAGCATCGAAAGATGAACAAGAGTCATATGGTGATATGATCGGTAATAGTTTGCCCACTGGTTAAAATTCTCTTCATCAGTGATGTCCACATCAATGGCTGAGAATTAGATTTGGATCTTGAATCACTTAAAATCAATTATGAGGGATATTGATTTGAGTGGGAGCACAATTATGTATTAATTAAGTTTAATCACTAGTGCAAATTAATTATGAACTATGTCCATGTGTAGTTTGCATTATTGTTGTAGAATTATGGCTGACGGTTCCACCTTTGTTGTTGAAATGGATTGACTGTTATTTATCTGGTTGAATCTTTAACGATCGAGAGGATTGTCCCGTAAGAGTGCCAAGAAGGATTTAGTCCTACTACAAGCTTGCAATGCTCTCTTGCTAATGCTTTGGATGATAAGACTCATGTCATTCAATCCAAAAGTTAGAATTGCATTACGGTCTACTTGCTTCCGAGAAAACCGAACTTCAAAATGATTGGAATAGTTATGTGATATTCTTGGAACTGGAAATTGTTTTAAGAAACAAACAAAGATTAAAAGATATGCGATATCTAAAGAAGTATTTTGTTTGCAAGATCTAGTAAAGTGTTAAACCATGATTGAGACTAAAATGCATAAGATCCAAAAGAACACCAGTCATGAGTTGATGGTGAGAACTTAAAAAGAAAGAACAAAACCAAAGGATGTAATGAGACTTACACACCAAGGGAAGTTCGGGGCTCACCACACTCTTAAATAGCTAGATAATTATTCTGTTGAGTGGGAGATATATTGAAAGTAAAACTATAAGAAGTTTAGAGGTGGAAGGAAAATAAGACTAGAATGTCCAGCTCAGGTATGAATGCCATACAAGTTATAAGATGTAGAGAAAGTCGGTCAAATAAAGTGTGATTCTTGAGAATTGTGATAAAATTGTTTAACACTGAATTCACCGGAAATTGTGGTTAAAATTTGATCACAAGGATAGCGACACGATTGCATGTTGTTGTGAATTGACGCAAGAATTACTACGGCCTAATGACTAACAAATTAATGTTAAAGTATGTGTTGAAAAAATTGTAATAGTTATGATACTTTTTCATCAACATATTGCCTGAATTTACTGTCATAATTCATTTAGAGTTTTGTACACTCTAGCCCATTGCATGGAAGTTGCAAGGAGGTTCTTCATCAGAGAACAATAGTTGTTTGACGTAATGAACAAAAGGGCCATACTCCTATTATGGATAGGATTTAAGCTATGAATATTGATGATAAAATTGAACATCCATAACACGGATGCTAAATGTCGCAAGACTAAAAGAATACCACATATGTCTAGCACTGCATTTAGTCACATTGGAGAAACCCGCATGGAGAAATTCCATAGTGATGGATTTTGGAGTCATATTATTATGAATCATCTGACACTTGCAACTTTCATCCAAATAGTAAAGCAAACTAAAATACCATTCACGGGCCATAAAGAACAAGAAACAAAGTAAATTGGAAATATGTATATTTTCAAGGATGGCTCAATAAGTGTAGTTGCAAGCAGTGGATTTATCTATCTTCAAGGATGACTCAAGTAGATATTTATATTTACTAATTGAGACATAAATCTGGATCTTTTAAAATGTTTCAAAAGATTTTTAGAATGAAGTAGAAATTATTGTAACAAGAAAATTATGTTTCTGCAATTAGATTGTAGAAAAGAATATTTGAGTTACAAATTTAGCGAATGTCTGATGAGTTGTGAAAAACTTTTATAGCTTGAATTTCCTAGAACATTACTAAGAGTAGAATGTTTTAAGTAGATGTAATCAAGCAATATATCGCATGGTAAGATCAGAGATGACATTGATTGTTTCGCCAATATACTTTTAATGTGATGCTTTAGAGACTATAGCTTTTACACAGAAAAGAGCGCCATCAAAATTGTTGAAATAAGTGCTACTTTGTAGGTTATCCCAAATAGTTGGGTATTCCTCTATCACTACGCAAAGGCAAAGAGTTTTTGCTAGAGAGTGCATAAATTTTGAAGAATAATGTTTTCTGCAAAAGAGTGAGTGGGTGGATAGTACAACTCGATAAGATTACAGAATCTTTGTGATCAGGTCAAAGAAAAGAAATGCTAGAAGTGACTCTGTAATTTCCAACCAGTACTGATACGAAAGACTCTACATGAGATATAGAGACTTCAGTCTAACTTGCAGCTAAACCATATAGGTTGGAAAATTTGTGCAGACCTTCATAGTATGCAAATGAAATATTGTTGAAACAAACAATGAACCTATACTACACATAGAAGCGTTGATGGGCCCTGGCTCTGGAATTGGCTATACGCAAAATAATCCGAGATTCTATCCATACACATAATTTAAGTTTAGAACTTGATGAACCCTCTAAAATACTTAAAGTCTAGTGACGGATCTATAAATTGAAAAGGATAAAAAAAATTATAATGCTTGACTTGTTGCAGATAGTTTATGACAAGATCAAGGAGTAGATTATGACGAGATTGTCTCATCATAATGATACTTAAAGTCAGTTCGGATTAAAGTAGCAATTACTAAATATTTCAGTTATGAGATATAAAAAATGGATGGTAAAATGATTCCCATGAGATGGAGATAGAACCAAGGTTGTATATTTGATACAGTCGAAAGTAATTTTGTCGATCCAGTGGATGCTAGTAAGTGTGCAAACTTCAATAGATCATGTAATGATCTGAAGCAAACATGGTGGAATTGGAATCTTTGTTTTCATGAATTGATAAAATAATATGGTTTCATCAATAGAAGCAAAGATGCTTGTATTTACAAGAAAGTATGTGGGAGCATGATAATATTTCTAAACAATATGTGTGCATGACACATTGTTGATAGGAAATTATATAAATTTCTTGACACGGATTAAGACTTTATTGAAACTAGTTTTCAATAAAGTACTTAGGCAATATAGTCCTTGTATTAGGCATTATGATCTTTGGAGATAGTAGTATCTAATAAGGGCTTAGCCAAAATACATATTGACAAAGTACTAAAGTAGTTTAGTATGAAAATGCCAAGAAGAGTTTCTTGTCAAAGTCACATGGAAGAAGTTCTTAGCAAGAATTGGTGTCTTGAAATACTGATGAGTAAAATAGATGATTTCAATCACACTTTCGTTAATTCCATGGTATGTAAATAACCAGATATGTCCAAGTACTCCAAGTAAGTTCTGAGTAAAGTTCCCAAAATGGTCAAATTGTTGCTCATAGGACAACAATGAAAATATCGTTAAGTACTAACGACATGTTTCTCGCATACGGAAAAATTGAAGGGATTGCTGTAAGAAGCTACATCAATGCATGCTTGACTTAAGTAGTACATCGAAAAAAACTTCATTCCGTGCTCCAGGTGAATTTCGATATCAATTAAATAATTTATGGTGGTACAGTAAGTTGGAATTGGCCCAAGAGAGTTACTGTGGTGAATTCTATAACAGAAGGCTAAGTATATTGTCGCTTTAGAAGAAACAATAGAGGGTGATGAATCAAAAGTTCATTTATGAACTTGGAATGGTCTATAGATGATTGTGCAAATAGAAGAATTTTCTCAATAGTGGTTCTATAACTCAATCTAAAGAATCAAAGGTCCTGCTAGTGATTCAATACATACAAAGCCGGTTTTTACACAAATTACGAATTTATGTGAAAGCATGATAGATGCATTGAAATGCAAATAATACACATGGCTCTGAAGATTGTCAGATTCAATAGGACGAAGTCTATACCACAAGCAAAGCATGGACTAACACCGGATGCCATTGGTGTAAAAGTTAAAAGTGCTAACTAGATTATTGACTCTAGTGCAAGTGGGAGACTGTTGGAAATATGCCCTAGAGGCAATAATATTTGTATTATTATATTCCCATATTCATAATAAGTGTTTATATTTCATGCTATAACTGATATGATCCTGGAATATGTGATTCAGTGGAAAACTCATATGCACGTGTGAAATGATAAACAGATAAAATAAAGGTTCCTAGTCTCGTCACTAAGACTAGCTCAACTGTTGTTGGTGATCACATTTTCAGGATCTTGGGATATCGTTAAGTGCAATGATAGTCCTAAAACAACATTGAGATTATGACGTTGGAAGAACGATCATGTTGAATCAACCCAAACTTGTTTGTTATGAATTGAGATAATATCGTCTATAATCAATTGTAATAACATGGAGTGTTAACGCGTGATTTTTATCCTTAGACCATGAGAGTATCATGGTCACTTATTACCATACGATGGGCTTTGGGGTTGCTCAAACGTCACTTGTAACATAGTGATCATAACGGAAACTTACAGGTTCATCGGAAAGCTTGACAAGTGACCGGATAGCTCGAGAGTGGGATTTTCTCCTCCGATGATGGAGAGATATTCTTAGGTCCCTCTCGGTGTGCCGGCATCAATCATTGTCTGGCCTGACACACGTGACTTCTTCACGGGTATGCCGAAACACAATACCGAGAAAGAAGAACAAAACCAGCAACGAGGATTTTGGTATAGTGTGCGTGGTGATGACTCAGGAGGATATTGGTGCATCCTAGGTTTTATGAAGTATTGCAAAGCAAAGGGAACATCACATGATAACCAATACGGACGTCCACCATCCCGCTGTCGGTCCTTGAATAAACAGTTTCGTCCATGTTTGTGAGTTACCGAACCTAAGGGGTCACAAGCTTAAGGTAATCATGATCTACTGAGTGTTAGTAGGATGGGAGTCATGATAATATATTTTTGGAATTATTTCATGAATACTCAAAATAGTTTCGAGAGGATCCGGAAGCGTTTCAGGGTTACCGAAAGGGTTTCGGTGAGTATCGGGTAATACAGGGTATTACAGATAAATTATATATAGGTGGAAATTTGTTCCAGATATGCTAAGAACATTTTATATAATGGTATAGAAGTATTTAGAACATTTTATATTTAATTTAAATATCAACGGGCCTAAAAAGGCCAAGAGGTGGAAGGCAACTTGGGCCACAGAGGCCCAAGTGGAAAAGTGCACTACTGCAGGATGCTGCTGACAGGACAATACAATCAGAGACCCTTCAACGAAACTGTGTGCCATGCATTAGTCGCAAACAGTGACATTAAAAAACCATAAAAAAATATGCAAAACGTTTGCGATGGTGGATATATCAAACACGGTTCAGATTTTTGTTGCATGTGCGATGCGGGGCATACGGTTCAGTTTAATGGGTTGTTTGTGATGAAGCAGAACAACAAAAACAGGCAGCCAGATGAAGGCGTGTGCGATATACGGCATACAGTTCACTCGGATAAACTGTTTGGATGAGGCGGAACAACAGAAACGGGCAGCCAGATGAAGGTGTGTGCGATATACGGCATATAGTTCACTCGGATGAACTGTTTGTGATTAGGAAACACACAAAAAACGGTCAGCCAGATCAAGGTGTGTGCGATATACGGCATACGGTTCACTCGGATGAACTGTTTTTGATTAGGCAACGCAACAGAAATGGTTCAGCCAGATCAAGGTCTGTGCAATGGAGGGCATACAGTTCATTCCGATAAATTGTTTGTGTTGAGCCAAGAGAACAGAAACGTTTCATGTAAACAATGTGTGTGATACGCGGCAAACATCCAATTACACAGGTGGCTAGTACACACATGACATTTCCACACACCAAAGTAAACTATTACATGCATAATTAACTAGGATAAACGATCATCTGACCATTATCTACTTCTTGTGACGCTTGCCGCCACTGCTCTACTAGGATAAATGGAACAATAATCTTTACTGTGAATAGTGTGCTCTGTTGGGCACACAAGTATATGGATCATAGCCTTGGGCGAGCAATGTGCCCGCACGCGTCGTGCTAGCTCGATGTTCCTTCTATTCTAAGATTTCCATTAATTGATGACCTTTTATGAACATGCCACCGTTTCCCGCCATTTCCTCACCGGTTTCCCGCCGCCACCCAGCGATATTGCACAGAAACCTAGGTGGCGCGTGACGCACAGAGGCAATAAAGCGCAACCTGTAGCACATCCACCTTCTCCAAGCATGCCAACCCACCAAAGCGCCGCCTCTTCCATCAACCTCCTCGACGAGGAAAACAAGAAGGCGCCACGGCCTGTCGAGGTCGAGGCGCACCCCGGAAACGCGATGGATGACGTCGTGATGCGCGTCATCGCCAGGGTTCAGCAGACCCTTGGCGCATGGCGCTTCAGCGCCGCGGATCAAGATAGGCATGTCAGCGATGAGAGGCTGTAGCTCGCCGCACAACGTGATCGATGGCGCGTGGCAGAGCAAGCTAGGAGCTTCCGTGCCGATAGGCTACGGCTCACCGCACAGTGAGATCGTTGGAGCGTCGCAAAGCGAGAGGCGCGGCGCGCCGCACAGCAAGAGCGGATCCATCGGGGCTTGCCTGCTATTGATAGGGAGTCGCAGCTGGGTACACGTCCCGTCAGTACCCCCATTCCTCGCCAGGAGTGGGCAGAGGCCATTTGTGTCGTACTTGCACCAGAGGCCGGCCGCGCCGTACTTGCACCGGACGCCCGCCGCGCCATTCGCATGGGTTGCATCGTTCGCCTTGTCTGTGGCCTGCTCGATGCCAACACGCTGGTTGCTAGGCTCGACTGCCACCTTGGCCCAGGTGTCCACCTGGGCACGGTAGAGGAACAAGGTCGTCGCCTCCTCGAGCTGGTGATCTTCGATGAAATAGCCAACTTGGAGCTTGAGATTGCGCTCCAGATGTACCGTGAGCGTGTCGACCGCTTGGACGAATGCATGCACAAGTTCAGGCAGAGCCAAGAGCTACTGTAGGCAAGGGCTGCTAGTCAAGGTCTCATGGGCGCGTTTTATTTTGTTGAGTCATTTCGACGTGGATCTCTATGTATTCACAGCAATCATAACATTGTTGTGTTTATTGCTCTGTTTCAATGTGTGTACTCTGTTTTCTATTCTTATTTGTTCGGTTTCAATGTGTGTTTATATGCTTTCCATTCTGTATATGTGGATGATAACAACTAGATGCAAATTAGTATACGAAAACAGATAGAAAATGGAATTCATAGTATATATTAATTGTTCATTAGTTCATCACAGAATATATATATATAATATCATCACATATACGTGATGATACTTAATGCTACCTCTTGAGCACTGCGTTGGTTTTCCCTTGAAGAGGAAAGGGTGATGCAGCAAAGTAGCGTAAGTATTTCCCTCAGTTTTTGAGAACCAAGGTATCAATCCAGTAGGAGGCTACACACGAGTCCCTCGCACCTACACAAACAAATAAATCCTCGCAACCAACGCGATAAGGGGTTGTCAATCCCTACACGGTCACTTACGAGAGTGAGATCTGATAGATATGATAAGATAATATTTTTGGTATTTTTTGTGATAAATATGCAAAGTAAAATAAAAGGCAACGGAAATAGCTAAGTGTTGGAAGATTGATGGAAAATAGACCCGGGGACCATAGGTATCACTAGTGGCTTCTCTCGAGAGCATAAGTATTTATGGTGGGTGAACAAATTACTGTTGAGCAATTGACAGAATGGAGCATAGTTATGAGAATATCTAGGTATGATCATGTATATAGGCATCACGTCCGAGACAAGTAGACCGACTCCTGCCTGCATCTACTACTCTTACTCCACACATCGACCGCTATCCAGCATGCATCTAGAGTATTAAGTTCATAAGAACAGAGTAACGCCTTAAGCAAGATGACATGATGTAGAGGCATAAATTCATGCAATATGATAAAAAAACATATTGTTATCCTCGATGGCAATAATACAATACGTGCCTTGCTGCCCCTACTGTCACTGGGAAAGGACACCACAAGATTGAACCCAAAGCTAAACACTTCTCCCATTGCAAGAAAGATCAATCTAGTAGGCCAAACCAAACTGATAATTCGAAGAGACTTGCAAAGATAACCAATCATACATAAAAGAATTCAGCAGATTCAAATATTGTTCGTAGATACACTTGATCATAAACCCACAATTCATCGGTCTCAACAAACACACCGCAAAACAAGATTACATCGAATAGATCTCCACAAGAGAGGGGGAGAACATTGTATTGAGATCCAGAAAGAGAGAGGAAGCCATCTAGCTAATAACTATGGACCCGAAGGTCTGAGGTAAACTACTCACACTTCATCGGAGAGGCTGTGGTGTTGATGTAGAAGCCCTCCGTGATCGATGCCCCCTCCGGCGGAGCTCCGGAACAGGCCCCAAGATGGGATCTCACAGGTACAGAAGGTTGCGGCGGTGGAATTAGGTTTTTGGCTCTGTATCTGATCATTTGGGGGTATGTAGGTATATATAGGAGGATGGAGTATGTCGGTGGAGCAACGTGGGGCCCACGAGGGTGGAGGGCGCGCCCAGGGGGTAGGCGCGCCCCCTACCTCGTGGCTTCCTGGTAGCTTTCTTGACGTAGGGTCCAAGTCCTCTGGATCATGTTCGTTCCGAAAATCACGTTCCCGAAGGTTTCATTCCGTTTGGACTCCGTTTGATATTCTTTTTCTGCGAAACTCTGAAATAGGCAAAAAACAACAATTCTGGACTGGGCCTCCGGTTAATAGGTTAGTCCCAAAAATAATATAAAAGTGTATAATAAAGCCCAATAATGTCCAAAGCAGAAGATAATATAGCATGGAGCAATCAAAAATTATAGATACGTTGGAGACGTATCAAACCTCCCCAAGCTTAATTCCTGCTCGTCCTTGAGTAGGTAAATGATGAAAACATAATTTTTGATGTGGAATGCTACTTGGCATAATTTCAATGTAATTCTTCTTAAATGTGGTATGAATATTTAGATCTGAAATATTCAAGATAAAAGTTCAATATTGACATAAAAATAATAATACTTCAAGCATACTAACTAAGCAATTATGTCCTCTCAAAATAACATGGCCAAAGAAAGTTCATCCCTACAAAATCATATAGTTTAATCATGCTCCATTTTTGTCACACAAGAATGCTCTCATCATGCACAACCCCGATGACAAGCCAAGCAATTGTGTCATACTTTAGTAATCTCAAACTTTTTCAACCTTCACGCAATACATGAGCGTGAGCCATGGATATAGCACTATGGGTGGAATAGAATATAATGATGGGGGTTATGTGGAGGTGACAAAAAAGGAGAAAGCCTCACATCAACGAGGCTAATCAATGAGCTGTGGAGATGCCCATCGATTGATGTTAATGCAAGGAGTAGGGATTGCCATGCAACGGATGCACTAGAGCTATAAATATATGAAAGCTCAACAAAAGAAACTAAGTGGGTGTGCATCCAACTTGCTTGCTCACGAAGACCTAGGGCACTTGAGGAGGCCCATTGTTGGAATATACAATCCAAGTTCTATAATGAAAAATTCCCACTAGTATATGAAAGTGACAAAACAAGAGACTCTCTATCATGAAGATTATGATGCTACTTTGAAGCACAAGTGTGGTAAAAGGATAGTAACATTGTCCCTTCTCTCTTTTTCTCTCATTTTTTTTGGGCCTTCTCTTTTTTTTATGGCCTTTCTCTTTTTTTATTCCTCACTTGGGACAATGCTCTAGAAAATGATGATCATCACACTTCTATTTATTTGCAACTCAATGATTACAACTCGATACTAGAACAAAGTATGACTCTATATGAATGCCTCCGACGGTATACCGGGATAGGCAATGAACCAAGAGTGACATGTATGAAAGAATTATGAACGGTGGCTTTGCCACAAATACTATGTCAACTACATGACCATGCAAAGCAATATGACAATGATGAACGTGTCATGATAAACGGAACGGTGGAAAGTTGCATGGCAATATATCTCGGAATGGCGATGGAAATGCCATAATAGGTAGGTATGGTGGCTGTTTTGAGGAAGATATGAGGAGGTTTATGTGTGAAAGAGCGTATCATATCATGGGGTTTGGATGCACCGGCGAAGTTTGCACCAACTCTCAGTGTGAGAAAGGGCAATGCACAGTACCGAATAGGCTAGCAATGAAGGAAAGGTGAGAGTGCGTATAATCCATGGACTCAACATTAGTCATAAACTCACATACTTATTGAAAAAATCTACAAGTCATCAAAAACCAAGCACTACGCGCATGCTCCTAGGGGGATAGATTGGTAGGAAAAGACCATCGCTCGTCCCCGACCGCCACTCATAAGGAGGACAATCAAAGAACACCTCATGTTTCAAATTTGTTACATAACGTTTACCATACGTGCATGCTACGGGACTTGCAAACTTCAACACAAGTATTTCTCAAATTCACAACTATTCAACTAGCACAACTTTGATATCACCACCTCCATGTCTCAAAACAATCATCAAGCATCAAACTTTTCTTAGTATTCAACACACTCATAAGAAAGTTTTTACTAATCTTGAATACCTAGCATATTAGGATTATTTAAGCAAATTACCATGCTATTTAAGACTCTCAAAATAATCTAAGTGAAGCATGAGATATCAATAGTTTCTATAAAACAAATCCACCACCGTGCTCTAAAAGATATAAGTGAAGTACTAGAGCAAAACTATATAACTCAAAAGATATAAGTGAAGCACATAGAGTATTCTAATAATTTCCGATTCATGTGTGTCTCTCTCAAAAGGTGTGTACAGAAAAGATGATTGTGGTAAACTAAAAAGCAAGGACTCAAATCATACAAGACGCTCCAAGCAAAACACATATCATGTGGTGAATAAAAATATAGCTCCAAGTAAAGTTACCAATGGAAGTAGACGAAAGAGGGGATGCCTTCCGGGGCATCCCCAAGCTTTGGATTTTAGGTGTACTTAGATTATCTTGGGGGTTCCATGGGCATCCCCAAGCTTAGGCTCTGCCACTCCTTGTTCCATAATCCATCAAATCTTTCACCCAAAACTTGAAAACTTCACAACACAAAACTCAACAGAAAATCTCATGAGCTCCGTTAGCGAAAGAAAACAAAAGACCACTTCAAGGTAATGTAATGAACACATTATTTATTTATATTGGTGTTAAACCTACTGTATTCCAACTTCTCTATGGTTTATAAACTCTTTTACTAGCCATAGATTCATCAAAATAAGCAAACAACACACGAAAAACAGAATCTGTCAAAAACAGA
Organism: Triticum aestivum; assembly: GCF_018294505.1. Classification (NCBI taxonomy): domain Eukaryota; kingdom Viridiplantae; phylum Streptophyta; class Magnoliopsida; order Poales; family Poaceae; genus Triticum; species Triticum aestivum. The sequence continues at coordinate 338,886,916 of NC_057805.1, forward strand.
ACAGTCTGTAGTAATCTGTAACTAACGAAAACTTCTGGAACTCCAAAAAATCAGCCAAACTAGGAAGACCTATAAAATTTGTTTGTTGATCAGCAGAAATTGGAATCAATATTTTATCACGTTCTGGTGATTTGTAACAATTATTTTCGTGAACAGAAAGTTTCTGGAATTTTCTGCAAGATCAAATAACTATCATCCAAGAAGATCCTATAGGTTTAACTTGGCACAAACACTAATTAAAACATAAAAACACATCTAACCAGAGGATAGAACAAATATTTACTCAACGACAGAAAGGAAATATATTGGGTTGTCTCCCAACAAGCACTTTTCTTTAAAGCCTTTTAGCTAGGCATTGATAATTTTAATGATGCTCGCATAAAAGACAAGAATTGAAGCGCGAAGAGAGCATCATGAAATACGTGACAAACACATCTAAGTCTAACATACTTCCTATGCATAGGCATCTTATAGAAAAACAAATTATCATAGCAAGCAAAAACTAGCATATGCAAGGAAGCAGAAAGGAACAATAGCAATCTCAACATAACGAGAGGTAATTTAGTAACATTAAAATTTCTATAACAATATTTTCCTCTCTCATAATAATTACATGTAGGATCATTATCAAATTCAATAATATAACTATCACATACAATATTATCAACATGATCCACATGCATGCAAAGTTGACACTTTTCCAAAATAGTGGGATTAACATTAACTAAAGGCATGACCTCTCCAAACCCACTTTTATCAAAAATATCATAAGATTGAACATTCTCCAAATATGTGGGATCTAAAGTCGACACTCTTCCAAACCCACTTTCAATATTATTGCAAACATTATTATCAATCTCATATTCATCATGGGGCTTAAATAAATTTTCAAGATTATAAGAACTATCACCCCAATCATGATCATTGCAACAAGTAGTAGACATAGCAAAACTAGCATCCCCAAGCTTAGGGTTTTGCATAATATTAGCACAATTGACATCAAGAGAATTTATAATAAAATTATTGCAATCATGCTTTTTATTCAAGGAGCTATCGTGAATCTCTTCATAAATTTCTTCATCACAATTTTCAGATTCACAAATTTCAAGCAAAACTTCATAAAGATAATCTAGTGCACAAAACTCACTAGCAATTGGTTCATCATAATTGGATCTCTTAAAAAGATTAGCAAGCGGATGAGAATCCATAGATCTTAGCTTCTCTGTTTAGGAATAAATACTCAACTATTTCAACCAAGCGAGCAAACGAGCCAGGAAAGACATCAAGGCAAACGAAAAGACGAACGGAAAAAGGGCGAATAAAACGACAAGGGTGAAGTGGGGGAGAGGAAAATGAGAGGCAAATGGCAAATAATGTAATGCGGGAGATAAGGGTTTGTGATGGGTACTTGGTATGTTGACTTTTGCGTAGACTCCCCGGCAACGGCGCCAGAAATGGCTCGTTGTCGGGAGTCAAATCTTGACTTGACTTGGTGTAGGCCTCCCCGGCAATGGCGCCAGAAAACCTTCTTGCTACCTCTTGAGCACTGCGTTGGTTTTCCCTTGAAGAGGAAAGGGTGATGCAGCAAAGTAGCGTAAGTATTTCCCTCAGTTTTTGAGAACCAAGGTATCAATCCAGTAGGAGGCTACACACGAGTCCCTCACACCTACACAAACAAATAAATCCTCGCAACCAACGCGATAAGGGGTTGTCAATCCCTACACGGTCACTTACGAGAGTGAGATCTGATAGATATGATAAGATAATATTTTTGGTATTTTTTGTGATAAAGATGCAAAGTAAAATAAAAGGCAACGGAAATAGCTAAGTGTTGGAAGATTAATATGATGGAAAATAGACCCGGGGGCCATAGGTGTCACTAGTGGCTTCTCCCGAGAGCATAAGTATTTATGGTGGGTGAACAAATTACTGTTGAGCAATTGACAGAATTGAGCATAGTTATGAGAATATCTAGGTATGATCATGTATATAGGCATCACGTCTAAGACAAGTAGACCGACTCCTGCCTGCATCTACTACTATTACTCCACACATCAACCGCTATCCAGCATGCATCTAGAGTATTAAGTTCATAAGAACAGAGTAACGCCTTAAGCAAGATGACATGATGTGGAGGGATAAATTCATGCAATATGATAAAAAAAAACCCATCTTGTTATCCTTGATGGCAACAATACAATACGTGCCTTGCTGCCCCTACTGTCACTGGGAAAGGACACCGCAAGATTGAACCCAAAGCTAAGCACTTCTCCCATTGCAAGAAAGATCAATCTAGTAGGCCAAACCAAACTGATAATTCGAAGAGAGTTGCAAAGATAACCAATCATACATAAAAGAATTCAGAAGATTCAAATATTGTTCATAGATAAACTTGATCATAAACCCACAATTCATCGGTCTCAACAAACACACTGCAAAAGAAGATTACATCGAATAGATCTCCACAAGAGAGGGGGGGAACATTGTATTGAGATCCAAAAAGAGAGAGGAAGCCATCTAGCTAATAACTATGGACCCGAAGGTCTGAGGTAAACTACTCACACTTCATCGGAGAGGCTATGGTGTTGATGTAGAAGCCCTCCGTGATCGATGCCCCCTCCGGCGGAGCTCTGGAATAGGCCCCAAGATGGGATCTCACGGGTACAGAAAGTTGCGGCGGTGGAATTAGGTTTTTGGCTCTGTATCTGATCGTTTGGGGGTATGTAGGTATATATAGGAGGATGGAGTACGTCGGTGGAGCAACGTGGGGCCCATGAGGGTGGAGGGCGCGCCCAGGGGGTAGGCGCGCCCCCTACCTCGTGGCTTCCTGGTAGCTTTCTTGACGTAGGGTCCAAGTCCTCTGGATCATGTTCGTTCCAAAAATCACGTTCCCGAAGGTTTCATTCCGTTTGGACTCCGTTTGATATTCTTTTTCTGCGAAACTCTGAAATCGAAAAAAAACCAGCAATTCTGGACTGGGCCTCCGGTTAATAGGTTAGTCCCAAAAATAATATAAAAGTGTATAATAAAGCCCAATAATGTCCAAAACATAAGATAATATAGCATGGAGCAATCAAAAATTACAGATACGTTGGAGACGTATCACTTAACTACTAGGTACAATGCATAAAATTGAAAACTAACAATACTAAAACTAATAATCCGTCCTGGGGGCAGTATTCTGGTAGCCCCTCACCAGCAGCTCCCTGGTGTGCGGCATCTTCCCAGCGCAGAGGCAGTACCCCGCCTCCTATGCCTCGCAGCACTTGATGTACCGATCTTCCTCTTGCTGGAGAATGAGCGCAAACGATCTTGCCATTTCGTTGGGCGCCCACCGGATCTCCTTGTCGGTGGCACGCTGGAGCTTATCGGCCCACCTCCACGCAGCAATGAGGCGCCTAGCGCCTTTGACCTTTCTCGCAAAGTACCCGTCTTCATACACCTCCTCCGCACGACGACGCGCCCGCCCCCAAAGCTCCAATGTCTCCTTCTTCCAGGCGGCATCACGGGCTTCACAGGCCGCCTGGTACCTGGCTTCCTCCTCCGCCATCTCCTTCTTGAACGCCACTTGCCTGGCTTTCTCAGCCGGTGGCAGCGACTTCCACAGACAAAGATTGTACTTGCCAAAAACCACTCCAAAGTTGGAGGATCTGGCGCAACCTCATCCGACGGCGCGTAGGGGTCCTCCTCATCACTGCTCTTCGACTGGGCGTTCTCAGGTGGTGGTGCCTCCTCGTCGGTGCGTGGGCAGATCGGCGGTGCCATGGCAGGGATTTGAGAGAGAGAGAGAGAGAGGCCGAGTGAGGGGAGGATGTAGATGAGAATGTAGGCGGGACGACGTGAGCAAGGTAGTATTTATTGGCGGCTGGAATCTAGATCGATGGGAACAGTACACACGGCGGTCGCCGAAATTTACGAGTACTGTAGTTTGAATTACACACGATTCCCACAACAAAAGTCGTGTGTGAACTTACTAGCTAACGGTTTTCAATACAGAACCGTGTCTGATTAATAACCCGCGCCACTCACGTTCCATACCTCGATGCACAAAATAGAGTGGCAATCATGTGGGGCCCGATTGTCTAGCCAGACCATTACATTTTATTTTTTTGAACACCAGATTTATATCGTTTGATGATTTTTTTAGTTTTTTGGAATTTAAATGCCATGGCACTCCATGCTTGTGTCCAAGCCGTGACACTAATATGTTTGAAAATTCGTTCCAATTTACTGCAGATGGAACTAACTCGCACACAAGTACACAATTTTTTTTTCAAACCGTTATGGTTAGCCGCTGCATGTAGATGTAGTTCAAATTTGGACTACGATCATTAAATGGCTAGAAAATCACTTAAATGTCTTAAAAAGGTCAAATGACCCCTGAAATTTTCCAAATTTTGACACGACAGTTGTATTAGTGCACGTTAACTGTAGAAAAAATTAGAAGGCCATAAGAGGAAGCTATCATCGATTCGTCATTAAACATGCATTGTTCCCTCTCGGAACCACGAGCCTTCTAGTCAGTTGCTCCAGTTTGTGAGGGGTGTGTGTCCAAACTTTCGTCAAAGAGGCCAATTTTTTTACCACATCATCTTGGTGCCATGACATTACGTCAAGCAAGGTTTCATGTTTTTTTTATCATTTTTAAATTTTTTGGAATTTAAATGGCATGGCACTCCATGCATGTGTCCAGGCCGTGACACTAATATGTTTCAAAATTCCTTCCAATTTACTGCACATAGAATTAACTCGCATACAAGTACACAAATATGATTTTTCAAACCATGATGGTTAGCCGTTGCATGTAGATGTAGTTCAAATTTGAATTATGGTCATTAAATGGCTAGAAATTAGTTAAATATCTTTAGAAGGTCAAATGACCCCTAGGGTTTTCCAAATTTTCACATGACAGTTGTATTAGTGCACGTTAAATGTAGAATTTTTTTGAAGGCCATAAGAGGAAGCTATCTCCCGTTCTTCATCAAACATGCATTGTTCTCTCTCAGAACCACGAGCCTTCTAGTGAGTTGCTCCGGTTTGTGAGGGGTGTGTGTCCAAACTTTTGTCAAACAGGCCAATTTTTTTACCACATCATCTTGGTGGCATGACATTACGTCAAGCAAGGTTTCATGTTTTTCTGATCATTTTTTTTTTTTGGAATTTAAATGCCATGGCACTTCATGCATGTGTCTAGGCCGTGACACCAATATGTTTGAAAATTCCTTCCAATTTACTGCACATGAAATTAACTCACACACAGGTACACAAATATGATTTTCAGACCGTTATGGTTAGCCGTTGCATGTAGATGTAGTTCAAATTTGAATTATGGTCATTAAATGGCTAGAAAATCTTAAATTTCTTTAAAATTAAGGTCAAATGACCCCTAGAATTTTCCAAATTTTCACACGGCAGTTGTATTAGTGCACGTTAAATGTAGAAAAAATTTGAAGGTCGTAAGAGGAAGCTATCTCCCGTTCGTTATCAAACATGCATTGTTCCCTCTCGGAACCACGAGCCTTCTAGTGAGTTGCTCCGATTTGTGAGGGGTGTGTATCCAAACTTTCGTCAAACATGCCAAATTTTTTACCATATCATCTTGGTGGCATGACATTAATCAAGCAAGGTTTCATGTGTTTCTGATCTTTTTTAATTTTTTTGAAATTTAAATGCCATGACACTCCATGCATGTGTCCAGGCCGTGATACCAATATGTTTGAAAATTCCTTCCAATTTACTGCACATGGAATTAACTCGCACACACAAATATGATTTTTCAAACCGTTATGGTTGGCTTGCATGTACATGTGGTTCGAATTTGAATTACGGTCACTAAATGACTAGAAAATCACTTTAATGTCTTTAAAAGGTCAAATGACCCCTGGAATTTTTCAAATTTTCAAATGACAGCTTTATTAGTGCACGTTAAATGTAGAAAAAAAATTGAAGGCCGTAAGAGGAAGCTATCGCTCGTTCGTCATCAAACATGCATTGTTCCCTCTCGGAACCACGAGCCTTCTAGTGAGTTGCTCCGGTTTGTGAGGGCTGTGTGTCCAAACTTTCGTCAAACATGCCAAAAAAATTACCACATCATCTTGGTTGCATGACATTACATCAACCAAGGTTTCATCTGTTTCTGATCTTTTTTTAATTTTTTGGAATTTAAATGCCATGGCACTCCATGCTTTGTGTCATAGTCGTGAGACCAATATGTTTGAAAATTCCTTCCAATTTACTGCACATGGAATTAACTCGCACACAAGTACGCAAATATGACTTTTCAAACCGTTATGGTTAGCTACTGCATGTAGATGTAGTTCAAATTTGAATGACGGTCATTAAATGGCTAGAAAAATCACTTAAATGTCTTAAAAGGTCAAATGACCCTTGAAATTTTCTAAATTTTGACATGGCAGTTTTATTAGTACTACAAATTTTTTCGTACATTTAAAACACCATCTGTTGCCACTTTACTCCAAAATCGTCTTTCACAGCTAATAAAAAATATCAACGACATCACACACAGTTTTTTTTTGTAGGAACCGTTTGCGATGAAAATTCGTGGGTCTATTTAAGTCTTCCTCCTTAAGATTCGCCGGCTCGTCTGCTCCACTGCCGGCAACCCCCGAATCCGCGAATCCCGATCCCCATTCCTGCAACCCGCTCTTGCAAAGATGACGCCGTGGAAAAACTTCATGAGGGCCCGTACGGTGGCCGCATCCTCCTCGAGCGCCGCCACCTACGCCGAGAGTGTCGCCGCATCCGCATTGAGCATGGTCGGATCCACCGAGAGGGCGTCTGCGACAGCCGACAGGGCAGCTGCAGCAACCGAGACGGCTGCAGCAGCTGCTGTGACGGCGGCTGCAAACACCGAGAGCGCTCGAGTTGTCGTCCGTGCCGCCGATGTCGCCTTGGCCCGGGTCGAGGCCATCCACACCAAGATCGAGGACGCACACGCCAAGATATTCCAGGCCACCTCGGAATCCAGCATGCAACCCACGTTCAAAAAGGTGACGGTGGCCATGGAGCACCTGTTTCCTCGTGAGATCACCAAGCGGGAGCTGGAGATGTAGGAGGCGGCGGAGATCGAGGAGCGCCGGGAGGAGGAATTGCGCATGGCCGAGTTCGAGGTAGAGAAGAGTCTGTCCATCGAGGAATCGGTGGTGGAGTACCAACGCGACCTTTGCCGCGGCCACTACTACGAGTACTATAATGTTGAGGGTGGCGCCGAGGACGAGGATGCGGTCGACTTCAGTAGGGGGGACGCGGAGTCCACCAACGGCGGCATGTCGCCAGGACAAGTCATCGACGTCTCATCTCACACCGGCGATGCATAGGCCGGCGCGGCGACGGCTTCGTTAAAATTAGGCATACTTAGGCTTTGTTTTTAATGATGGTCTTTTGTTAGAGCAATGTTTAGGTCAACTCGCTTTGTTTAATTACTAAAATTGCTTGATCCAGTAAGTGTGGTCTGTGTACTGTACGATATTTTGTGTGCCCAAATCAGCAAGCGATGTTAAATTATGCAATGACGTGGATAAGGACAGTACCTAGGGAAATTTCCACCAAAATTTGAATTTTCAAACTCACCCCATGCGTGTAAAGCAGAAGAATCATTTGTGATGCACACAATCGTTCAAAGTGAATGGTGTCCGGCGGCACCGCGCGCAAAGTTTCTGTCCACATTTCAAAAAAATTATCCTACCGCCAAAATATCTACCCCCACCCCCCTTCCCCACCCCTTTTCTCCCCGTCCACAAGTCACATTTCCCCTGTTTCCTCCTTCCTTCCTTCCGAAGCTATAGCCACTTCCTTGCTTGCTTCCTCGCTCTCGCCGTCTCGCATCCTACCGCCGGGGTCGCCATGGTCTTCTTCAATGACCTCTCCAGTGGTTCCTCCGACGACTCCTTCACCACCCGGGTATGCCTCTCTTCTCTCTCTCTCTCTCGATTTATGACTTGGAATGAAGGATTTTAACCCGGCGGTCGATTTGAGTTATTTCTTCCTCTTGTAGCTCCCTAGGACCATCAGTTGCAATGGATGGAGCGGGGTGGCTGAAGATCTGCCTGCTCATTCTCACCATCAATCTCCATGCGTGAAGTTAGTTGCGTTTGAATCTGTGGACAGTGGGAGAAAGTTTTTGGCATGTGCAGAGAAGGTTAGCCCCACTTTCGTTGTTACAAATCATTTGTTAGATGTGATTCAGACACTGTCACTGTGCTATGTTATTCTAGATGTTAAGACAGTGTCACAGTTTGTACCTAGTATCTAAAAATGTTGTCATCTCATCAGCGGTGCCATTAGAAAATTATTTGGCACCGCTTCAGAAGTTTGTGCAGCCAACTTTGGTCCACACATCCGAGCAGCCAAGCTGTAAAATACTAAATCTTTATGGCACGAAGGAACTGGGCATCGGAGCAACTAGGTGCTCCGGAGTCCGGGTCCCAGATTTTTTTTCGCTGCATCGGCTCGCCAGTGCAGGGCACCGGTGCCAAATGTAGCAATAGTTGTCTTTACACCGGTTTTGGCATACATAGTGGACGACCTTAGTACTATTAGTTTTATGTTACTAAATTTGTGCATGTACACACCTATTAGTATCAATTTGAAGTCATCCAAACACTGTCGCTATGCTATTGCAGTTATATTTACCTTCCTCATAAAATGTTCAATTTGTTATTTATAGTACATGACTAAGAACTTGTAGCGTTGTTGTAGTTAATTATAGCTTCTGATGTTTCAGAATTTGGTTGTTGTCCCAGTAGCAATTAATTCATTTGCACATTGATCTTGTTGAGAAGATATGTCATAATTAACATGTTTCTTCGGTTTTTAAAAATATGTATTTGGTGATTTTGTATGTTGCTAGAAACCCATTTCCCCTACAATTGTTACTGATCTTGTTTTAAATATTATAGGATGAACTGAAGTGTTCTTACCTAGAGTGGATTGATCAAGAGTCGCCATAGTCTTTGAAGATGTGCCTAGCAAAGCTCTGGAGCATGTATGAGGAAGAGAACAGAGGTGGGCTTAGAGAATGTGTTGTCGACGCTGAAGAATATTTGAAGACGCGGGGGAAAAAGAGGAAGATGGAGAATGAGCTCATATTTTTTAAATTAGACTTTGCTAAGATGGTGTTTTGGCGAAGGAGGAGGCACTTTCCTAGTTGGTCAGTGCAAAACAGGTTTTTACTGAACTGAAAGCAGAGGTGGATAAGACGAGTCTGGATGATCTCGATTACGGAAATGAATATATTGTTCTAATATTGTTATTATGAAGGTGAACAAGCTATATGCTGCAATGTGCTATTTTCGGGTAGCTATCGTACTGTGATGTTAAAATATATTTATGTGCCTGGTATGAAATTGGCAAACAGCTGTTCGATATGAAATGTGAATTTGCGTAATACTAGAATTTTAATTGTAAACTAATAAACCTGCTAAATAGGTCATGGAACTTTGCAAATGGTTCTAGCAGTAAAAGCGCTTGTGATGGATAGCCCAATCATACAGTTTTATTCATCAAATGGTGTGTGATGTAGTTGAATAAAAGCAAACAGTTAACCGACACACGAGGCTATACATAAAATTGTGTGGGATGTATATACGAACGGAAATGTTTTTCTTGGATTGACTGTGTGGGATGTACATCCAAACGGAAACGTACTTCTTGGATTGACTATGTAGGATGTACATAAGAACATAAACGTATTCCTTAGATTGACTGTGTGGAATGTACATAACAAACGGAAACGTTTGTCTGGGACTGAGTGTGTGGGATGTACTTACGACCGGAACCAATTGGGCCTGTATGACCATATTTGATCGCTCGCCCGTCTCGCAGGACCTCATTTTGCTGAGCCTGTGTGACCAGAGGGCCTATCCCCGACGGTTTTTGGGTCGTGTGGGAAGGACTCCCCTATCGCCCACACTCACTTGGCGATGGTTCAAAATGCTTCGCGGAAAGGGGTTTAAAACCGTTTGTATAGCACCTCATTGTACCAGTGGTGCCTCCCTTCCCTAAGGAAGGGGACCGAATTGGAGTGGGGGAGGAGTCCAGCTCCTCCTCCCTTGGCCGGCCAAAGGGGAGGGACTTTCCCTCCCCTTGTGGTGCCCCTCCTCTCCCCTCCAACCTATATATACTAGAGGATTTCCACCCTTTGGATATACAAGTTTTTGAAGCTTCCTCTAGTTATTCTAGTTCTTGTTTTGGTTGGTCGTAGTTGATTAATTAGAGCTTGGCTAATCCTATTGTCCTCATAATTAGAAGCCTAGTTATAATCTCCTCCCTCTAATTCTCCAGCGACAATTATCTCTAGGCGGAGAAGCGCAGCCGGATCATGAAGGCTGCACGCTTGCAACCAAGTAGAGAGATCGTGCTTTCGGTCTTGGACTCGAGGGACTGTACGTGGGCAGTACGAGGGATCATTCATCTACGGTTCAAGGGAATCCAAGTACGATCTAGACCGACACATCCTTTTTCCGCTGCAACTCGGTGACCATAACGATCATGATCCCAACCCGTTATGCATCTTCATATTGATCTTGGATGATCGTAGGTGCGAATTTTTTGTTTTCTACTATGTTTCCCAACAAGTATCCACTATGTTCTGGCATTGTTGTTGTTATGACTTTGCTATGCTTAATGTTTGTCACTAAGGCCCGGGTGCCATGATTTCAGATCTGAACATATTATGCTTTCATGAATATACTCTCTCCGTCCGAAAAAGCTTGTCCCTCAAATGGATGTATTTAGCACCAAGTTAGTGTTAGATACATTCATTTGAGGGACAAGTTTGGGACAAGCTTTTTCGAAATGAGGGAGTATTTAGATGTTGATTTTACCTGCAAGTTGTATGCACCTGTTATTGTTCTGAACCCTAGACCCCCAAGGTGACAAGAATTGGGATATTGATGGGGATGCCTTTAACTGGAGGAGTTCATGTATTCACCATGTGTTAATGCTTTGTTTCGACTCTCTATTAAATGGAGCGCATTAATTACCCTTAGTTTCCATTAGGACCCTGCTGCCATGGGAGGATGGGACAAAACATTCCATGCAAGTTCTTACTGCAAGCACGTATGACTATATATGGAATACATGCCTACATATGATTGATGAATTGGAGCTATTGTGCATTGCTCTAGGTTGTGATAGTTACCTATTAAATCTCATCTAAATATCCATTGCTACTCCATGCCTACACTTTAATAGTATTGCCTTTTCTCACATTACTACTACTCTACTGGTTACAAATTTGCTATTACTTCCGTTACTGCTACTATTACTTTGCTATCATTGCTATCATATTACTGTGCTACTAATAAATAGTTGCAAGGAAGTGATTCTCAAGTGTGGTTGAATTGACAACTCAACTGCTAAGGCTTATAAATACTCTTTGGTCCCCGGTGTCGAATCAAGAAACTTGGGTGAAATACTGCCCTCGAAGACTATTGCGACCCCATACTTGTGGGTCATCAGTCACCTAAGACACGATCTTGCATGACGGAAAAAGTGGTACCGTCAAGAATTTATTTTCTTTGATGGAGCTTCAATGAAGATAGGGGTGATGGCCGAAAAATGTCACCAGGCCATTTTTGGTGACGAAAATCATGTTTACCTGACACAAGGGAAAGGTCACAGAATAGGTGGCATTTTGTAGTGCTAGGGTTGACGTAGATTATATAGCCGGCCTCCACCGGTTTCCTCCATGGATGTGGACTCTCCTCTTTGATTCAAGGGCTCTAGATGACCCAAGTTCAATCCCAATACCCCCCCCCCCCCACCACCACCACCACCACCTATGGCTAACGACGTCGTGGAACAACCAGGAATGAAGTTCACGAACAATCGTGTGAGATCTAGGTGATTTAGCAGCTTTCTGGGGGTGGTACGATCGAGCCCGGTCGTACCTGACATCGTCATTCTCTTTGGACCCCTTTAGTATATTGTTCGACATTTATTCATACAAACTCCAATTTGGATGTTTTTTGGCTCGTTGGAATCACGTGAATGAGCCAGACACACCCATGGCATTGGCATTGGATGTTCAATTCCAGCACTTTGAAAAATGTGATAGTTGACACTCCAAGATGAGTAAGTCTAGTGCATGGAAGTCTTCCATATTGATCCCAACCTTGGTCTTTTCATCATTCTTGGTATTGCTACAAAACACCTATGGACACACCAAAACAAAGGAAACTAATAAAAACTAACAAAAACTACAAACTATGTAATTCTCATAGTGAAAAGTGTTCAAACTGGAAATCATGCATAATGGACAAGTAATTGGCTCAATAGGACATGATATATGGACATAAATGAAAAAAATGAGCTTTAAATGTGTATAAAATAGAGCCATCACCCTCCCCAAGTTTAAACCTTGCTCGTCCTTGAGTAAGAAGGTTTCCTACCTAAGCTCTTTGTTGCCAACTCTAAAGCTCCTATTGAAATCCAAAGTCATATCCATATCGTTCGTGCAAGCTTGCAAAATTTAACTAACATGAGAGTAATACATGTAATCCACTTAGTTTCATTGGCATGGATGTCAAGAAAGAGGAAATATTTTCGTGAAGTTCAAATTCCCATTGCCAAAGGTTTAGGGAGAATGTCAAAATTATGTTCGGAACAAAGCAATGCGCGTCATAGACAAAATAAATATTGCATTAGTTATCGCTTGAAAAACACCAACCTAAGGCATACCAGATACAGTAGCAAGACCGTCTGTCTGCGTTAATCAATGTTCAACTACATATCTAGAGCTAAGCGCAAGCCTATGCCTCACACTTATTTGGGAAGATAGAATAATGACTGAGGTTGTAAGAAGTCAAAACTAAAGAGGCCTTGCATCAACGCAGATGACCATTAGGCAATGGAGAAGGCCTTATGATCGATGTTAATGCAAGGGGTAGGGATCTCCATGCAAGTAGGATGCACAAAGAGCTAAGAATATGGGATAGCTCTCATATGGACTAAGTGGGGGTTCATCCGACTTGCTTGCTCATGAAGACCTCGAGCTTTTGAGGAAACTCATTATCAGAACATGCAAGCCAAGTTCTGTAATGTAGGTTCCCCACTAGTATATTATATGCATGAAACTTTCTACTTGAAAATGCATGAAGTGGTGCTACTTTGAAGCACTTTTGTGTATACTAAAAAGGATAATGGTGTTGATCCTTCTCTCTTCCTCACTGAAAGGATTGGTATGGTCGACTAGAGAGGGGTGATTAGGGGACTACAATTTTTTTAACTTCCTTTACAAAATTTAGGCTTAATAAGCAAGTAGGTTGTCTAGATACTCAACTAGGTGGACAACCTATATGAAAATTTCAATAACAAGTACAAGCTAGAGGTAGACAAATAATACACGCTTGCACAACGAAAGTAAAGATATAAGTAACCGCATGTTGAGGCAAGGATGTTTTTGAGCATATATTCAGTCCTCCGCGAGTATAAGGAATAAAACTCTGCATATTTGGGAGGCGGCGGTTGACCGCGAAAACAAAGATATTTTTTCTCTTAAATCCCAAAAAAGGAGATATGTTCTGATAAACCTGAAACTAGGCATGGTGTCATGATATGCCCTCATTAGGCCGTAGTAAAAAATTTAGCCGGGTTGAGGAAGTTTGTCATGCCACGTGCTTACAAGACGCAGCATCAGAGAGGAAGACTCGTAGTTACGAGAGGGGACGGCTCAAGTTTGAGGGCAAACCGACGGTCCCTTCGTCGGACGGTCCTGAAACTTTTTTTCTGCCCTCGTAGGCCATTTTAAGTTGTATGTCAATTTTTTCCATTTTTCAAGGTTCATTTGATATTCTTAGGACATTATGTTCATTTCTATGCATTTTTTTGGCCAGCGTGCGTGCTTTTCATGTTTTTGGTTGTTTTGGAGCCATTTTGGCCTTTTGCCCCATTTTTGAAAAATGACAGAAGAGATTACAAAATAAATGGGTCATGTCGTATCGGCCCGCGGACCTCACCTCAGGGGATGAGCACATCACACGGCGTACCACGGGCTAGGCGGAAACATGTTTAGTCATGTGCCAAGCACGCGTGCTCGTGGGCCAGTCCACAAAAACGGCCCATTTGGTCAGCTATAGACATGATAACTGATGTAAGAATACCATGATAACTTTGCCCCCGGTGGGGAGGGGGATTTGTTAATATATACAACGCAAAGTCGTACGATAATAAATGAACCGCGGACTTGATAATTTATGTACAAACACCGCGATAATTTCCGATGGGGCATAGGCTCCCTAGATCGACAAAAGCAAGTGACAAATTTGTCAGGTACGATCCAAACTTTATGAGCCGTATTTGTCTTCAGTTCCAAAGTTCCTATGCGGCAATACATTGCCTGACAGAAAAGAAAACTCAAAAAAGGAGAGGATACGCGTCATCGCGCGAGTATAACATAGGTTCTTCTTTTAGATTTTTTATGAGAGTATGCCCGTACCATACTTTTATAGAAGGGAGATGTCAGGACCGGTTTTCGGGATATTAATTTCCCAGAAAATGGCCCTTGTGCTCACCAGCCCCAGGATTACTGTTAGCTGATGAGGCACCAACTTGATACAAAAATTCCAAGCAAGGTACAAAATATGTAGTACAAGACCATTGTGGCCTATGAGTACAACAATTGGTTTCTAGTGGTTAAAGGCGGAAGCGGTTTGTGGTTCATCTGCGTCTATGGGACTCCATTTCCCACAGGAACAGCTGACCAGGATAACTCCTATCTTCGCGAGGCTGCTATCATTGCGTAGGTTCCGGGGCTGTCATCGCAATGCTCCTCTCCATGCAAGAAATCTGGCCAAGACAATAGCCAGGGACAAGCCAGTGAGTACTTTTGAATGTACTCGCAAACATTATGAACACAGGTATAATATAACAAATGATGATTCATGCTCTGAAATATTCTATGATCACAACGTCCGTCACAAATTAAACAAAATCCATGAAGCACGCGAGCAGATTATTTATATAAAGCATGAGTATGCAATGTGGAAGTAGAAATAGAATGCACCGATCGGGTGTCTGAAGCGACACCTCGAAAAGATAATAATATAAATCATGCCTCAGTCGGGTGTCTGAGCGACACCACATAAAGGGCTTATAATTAAAAGAAATAACAAGCATGCCACAGTCGGGCGTCTAAGCGACACCACATAAAGGGCTTATAAATAAAAGAAATAACAAGCACGCCACAGTCAGGCGTCTAAGCGACACCACATAAAGGGCTTATAAATAGAATATTCACAGTGAATATCCAGGAGGTAGAACCATCCCAGGGATACTCAATATTTCAAATAATATAATGGGTTAGTCGGTAATAATAATAATCATAATCATCACAAGTCACAAGTCATGGTCCAAGTTCTGGTTTGACAGTTTTCTCCTCCGAAGACCGACACTAAGACCAACACTAAGACTGACACTAGGCCCATCTCAGGCTGTAGTCCTTACCCATGGACATGGCTATACGAATAGGTTTAACCTCTGCAGAGGGTGTACTCTTTACCCACGAGTAACGGATTTCTATAGTCCATCGGGACTAGTTCCATTTACGGTCTTTTAATTGAAAACACACCTGACCCGCACACACCAGCTTAACTTACCGGTGTCTGGAATCACCCACGACACCTGTCAAGCAAAACTCTAAGTGGGGAGGCTACAACCTCGACTTAGCATGGGATCAAATTTATATCGCGCGCTCTAAGGGGTGCCCCCCTCTCGGTCCCAACCGGAAACACCCATGCCCCCGGACCAGGTGGCATGCCTACCGGATGCATCTGGTATCTTCCGCCATGGCCTCTCTGTACGGTGTGTGCTTGGAAGGGGTTGACAACTTACTGAACCATACCCTACCTGCGGCAGGGACAAGTGGTAGCATGAAACAAGTATGAGGGTTACTGGAACGAGACTCGATCTACGGTCGACTCAGGAGGTTCAAGTATTCCCTGTATGATTAGCATAACAATTATATTTCAACTAACCGACAGAATCACCGCTCATCATACCTCATCATGCCATACCGGACACACTCGTCTCGACGAGGAACTAGGGACAAGCTCGTGTCTACCCAAGACATCGACTTTCCCGGCTTCCTTTCGGTATGCATGAAAAGCTCACGAGGATGATCACTATCACCAGCATATCCATTTCTAACCGCAAAGAATCTCCATTATGCACTCATGCGTATGATTTTATCGTCACATAAAATAATGAATGCTCCATGTCAAGGTGGTGTTGTAACCGTATTCAAACAACACACAAAAATATTATGCCAGGGTTCAGAATGCTTGCCTTCAAGAGTATGCAAGAGGGAGTGCACTTTTTGGAAGTTGCCTTCTTCTTCAAAATCCTATTTTATGAAAATTTAAATTAACACATAGTTTTAAAACAGTACAAAAGAGTTGTTTGGAAAATTTTCAAATTAATACTAAAATAAACTAGACAGAATTTGAGAAAGGTAGGAAAAGGAATCAACTCATTTGGAGTTATATTTAAAAAGTTACAGCCAGTCAAAGTTTAGTCAAAGTTCTGTTTTTAAATAAAACAGAAAAGAAAACGGTTCGAATACGTTTTCGAGACGGAGGAGACGTACTTTAGAGTTTGCGCTTTCACTTAAAACAGCGCGGGCCGTCGCTGTGCCACTGACAGTGGGTCCAGGGGCCCCACTGGTCAGGTTTGACCAGTCGTCTCTCCCTCCTCTTCCTTTGCCCGAGCGGAGGCGGGACTCCGGCGATCGACGCCGGCGAGCGACGGCTCCTCGAGGGCATCCGAGGGCAGGGATGGACCCGCCAGACCGGGGCGGTCCTCCCGGTGGTCGTTGGGTCGTCGGGGGTGGAAGGAGTCGCCGGCGGCGAGCTCCGCGGCGGAGGAGGCTTCGGGTGGTTTGGGGTTCTGGGCTGCGGTGGTTTTCGAGCGAGTTTGAGGTGTTGGGTGGCTCCGCAAGATCGAGGGGAAACGGGTGGTGGTGTTGGATGGACGGGGGAGGGTCTGGTTGCGACGAACGGCACCGGAAGGCGGCGGCGGCCGAACCGGCCGGAGTCGAGGAAGACGGCTACCAACCGCCGATTGCTGGCTGAGGGGGTGCTATGGGGGTGGCCTGGGGTCGCCTGAGTGCTCGGAGGAGCTCGGGGGCCTCCTTTTATAGCGCAACGAGGTTGGTTCCGCGGTGGTGGATAAGAACGACGGCGAATCGCCGTTCTGTAGTGGCCAGGGCGACGTGGCGGCGACGAGCACTAGCAGACGGGCTTGAGGATAGGCTCGGGCTGTACAAGGGGGCAGCTGGCGCGCTGCTGCGGCTCGGGCGGCGCCGTCCATGGCAGGAGTCCACTGTGGCCGGCCGCTAGCCGCCGTGGCCGACCTGACGGCGGCGCTGTAGGGCGCCAGGGGCGGCTCTGCGGCGAGGGAGGGGGCAGGCGTGCTGGCTGCGAGTGGGGAGAGGCCAGAGCGGGCGCGGGGAAGCGGCCGTGCGACGCGGCGGCTCGGGCGCCCGCACGTGCAAAACGCGCGCTCTGGGCGCGCCCAGAGCACGCACGAGACGTGCTCGACATAATGCCAGGGCAGCCTAGAGTGCTTGAGCGAGGCTAGCAAATAACAGGACTAGGTTAGAGCTAGTAAGGAGATCAAGGGACATGGTGGTTAGGTCAGGGGATCAAGTTCATCATGTAAACTTAAAATCGTGCCAAATCTGGCTATGCACACAGGGTGTTCGTCAGAATGCTAAGTGCATCTAGGCAACTCTTGGAGTGGCCACAAACTCCAGATCATAGTCTCTCTAGATGATAAAGAGGGTGGCAAGGTTAGTTGGTCAAGACCAGAAACTTGTTAGTGCAAATATTTGAGAAAATCATTTTTGAGCAGAAACTAAAAGCTATCATCTCATGAACCAAAAATACTCCAATGGGTCCATCCTCCTAGTCTTAAGGGTTTTGTAGGGAGGACTATAAGCAGGAAAAAGCTCATGGGCACTAGAGCAAAATAAATTAGGGTTGCAGTAGAAAAAGCCAAACTGGACCAGAGAGCCAAAGAGGATGATTTGCTCAAATTTTACAAAGAACACTCATGGGTTTTTGCATGAAGTTGAATTATATGCATCTACTGACATCCCCAAACACTTGGAAGATTTTTTTAAAGAATATTTAAATAGGTTGTAGTGCAAAAATACCTACTGGACCAGATTTGAAAAGTTGGTGTAGAGCTCAAAATCTCCAATAACCAAAAGATATTTTTGCATAAAAGTGATGTGGAAACATCACATGACATCCCCAAATTTTGGTGAAAATTTTCAAGAATTTTCTGAAAGGGTTGTAGTGCAAATAGAGCTCTGAGACTCATGACAAATCCCTTTTAAGGAAATAAAGCTCAGAAGAAATAATTATGCAAACAACTCCACTGATAACATAAATGTTTTATTGAGAGAGTATACAAGTCCAATAATATTTTTGGAAAGTTTCCACTTGAGGTAAAACCCCACAATATTAAAGAGAAGAGGGGTTCTGAAATCAAAAGATAAATCCAGAAAATAAAAATTTATTTTCCTGGCAAAATTTTAATTAATAAAACAAGGTCAAAATTTTGGGGTGTTACAACACTACCCCCCTTAAGAAAAATCTCGTCCTCGAGATTTGCTAAAAGTTGTTTTGCACATACATCGCTCTTACCAAAAGAAAAAAAATCATCCTACTTATGCAATAAAATGCGGCTATAGTGAGAGGGCAATAAGTGGTGTAAAACTACAGTGTGGTATACTGGCGTTGCGCGGGAAAAATCCACGGTTGGGGAAAACGAGATATTTCTACGTTGGATACAGTAAATTTAGAATAAATTCTAAATTCTAAAATACGATGGTCGCACCCGAGAGCACAGTGCTCTCTCTGGCTGACAGGTGGACCCAGGGCCCACTGTCGGCCTCTTCTTCTACCTCTGGCTCTCTCCTCTTTCTCTCTCTCGCGTGCTTTCCCGCACTTTCTCCACCGGCGACGCCTAGCGCGTAGGGCATCTAGGCCGTACCGCGGTAGTGCGCGGCGTGCTAGCTGCCGGTGCAGCGTGCACTCACCTCGCGGGCCAGTGCACTGTCGGCACTGCTCGCGGATTCGCCTCCGAACACCGGTGATCGGGCGACGAGCGGCGCTGGTGGACCTTGCCCACCGTACACCGATCTCGAGCTATAAAAATGATCGCGGTGCTCCTTTCTTCTTCCTCACACCTGCCTCGCTTCCTCTTCTCCTTCCTTCTCCTCCATTGCTGTTTGCAGGAGCTCGAGACGAGGCTCTAATGGCGGAGGCGATGCCGGACTGGTACTTGATCCTGGTGTGCGGAGGTTTGGTGACGCTGATGGGGTTCTCCGTGCTCCTGTGCGCGATGATCCTTGATGATCGCCGTGATGCTGCCGCTCGAGTGTTAGCTCTTCGCGGTGGCGGTGATCACGAGGATTAGGTGCGGCATCGAGTGCTAACTGTTGTTAGTGTGTTGGGGCAACTTGCGCCCGAATGATTACTCACAAATCTCCCTTACTGAGACTGTGGTGTCCTCGGGTGTGATCAGTTAGGTGCAAAAAGTGCATGAGGATTTGTAGTTAGCGCACGAGGTCGAGTGGTTGTGGTTGTGAGTCTGCTGTTATGGTGCTGCGTGATTAAAAATCTATGTCGTGAAGAGGTATATGCTGCAGCAACTCAGGGAAAGAAATCTCACTTCAAAATTTATCGTGAGTGAAAATTAGTTACAGCAGTAAAACTACTCACATAACTGAAACCTAATATTTGATCCGTCGCACAAATTCAGGATACCACGCACAAGTTACAACACATAAATAAATGCTGGGATAATAAACATAGTGGTGACGTCTACAATAAAAACGGTAAATGGACAGGTTCCTAAGAAAACGTCTCTGGTACTGGGACACACTCCTCTTCTATCGGGGGAAGCGGATTGACTAGCCGATGAATGCGTCTCTCCTGGTCGGGTCTCAGTGGTCTGCCAATAGCTATCTGAGGATTTAAATCAGCGAGGCTTTGGAGATAACCCATTACCCGCTGAGTCAAACGTTCTTGAGCGATAACATACAGGGCAAGGTTGGCCAGTACTAGGTCTCTTTCAATTTGTCCACCAGGAAAAGATGCTACTTCTCCAGGTGCTGCATGACTCGGAAAATAATAATACCCTCGTTCGCTGGCATAGGGTACCGCGAATCGAAGACAAGCAAGCGCCTCATATGCAGCAGCTTCTATGGCCATATGCGGAGTCGGCATGGATTTCCCCGCGAAGGGGACTTCCGTTGGGTCTTGGTTTGGGTTTGCGGGAGGGATGTGCACCACTGCCCAATATTTCGAGGTGGATGAGGTGATCCTCGATTTGAGCAACTCGTACTGGGGTGGATGGATAGCACTCATGGTACTGCAGGTAAAGTCCCACAATATTTTGACGAAACTACCTGGGGTTGCGTCTGGAGTTCTCAGGTAAATACTGGGGGTCGGCATGGCAAAGAAATGGTTGTGAGTGTTGTGCACAAGGTGAGGGGCACTTGGCAAGGTCACGAGGTGGCCTTTTATATAGCATTGGGGCTGGGTTATTTACCGCGATGAAGGGTAACTAGTTTGCCGGTACTGCTCTATGGGGTTGGGGTCAATGCCACAGATACACATATCTCATAAATGTGACGCATTACTGTGGGTGTCGTCGGGGTGGCTTTGGTAGCTGCGCCCGGAATTAAAAATGCAACTGTACACTGACGTACTTATGCATGGCTACTATTCAAAAATAGGGGCGCACAAGCAGACAGCAATTAATTATGGTGATAAAGAATCACACAATTGCAAGGCGTAGAAATACCAAGGCTCGGTACTACTCGAGCGACTTAGTCTACTTCGTTAATGTCTAAGCGGGCTGGCCTTGCGGACGTCGAGGCTTCCCCACGGTTTTCACCGTCGGGATTAGCTGGATGAGGTTGAGGGTCTGCAGGGTCGGGGTAGCGATGATGACCATCGCGGGGTTTGTTGGCCACAATCCCGTTGGAGCGTGTTCCCAAAAGGCGACGAAGTGCTTCTGGGGACACCAACGTATTTTGGGCGATGACTGGGGCAGACCTCAAGGACTCGATCGGCTGTCCGAACAGCACGACTGGGTTGACGGCGTCGGGCTCATCTTCTCCTCTTGCCGGGGCTCAGCGAACCAGTTCTCCACGAGCTGCGATCAGATCAAGGGCGATTTGATCGAACAGTTCATCCAGTGCACTTACATAGCGCACCAGATGCAACAATGCAGGATCCGTCTCGTGATCTCCGTTGGTAACCTGGGGCGGCCTACCATACCCGTTACGGCTGGGGTAGTAGTAGAACGAGCGACAGTTAACTCTGGGCGACAAGTGCCGGAGTTGAACTATAGCCTCTCGAGCTGCTAGCTGGATGGCTTGTGGCTCAAAGGAAGTTGTCCTTCCAGTGAACCTGTAGGGGCGTTCTGGCGATAGACCCCTACCATAGATGTGTACAGTGGCCCAGAATTGACGGCTCTCACCGCTCATGAGTCCTTGGTAAACATCTTCTGGGGGCTCTTCTAATGCATAGGCACGGCGGGTGAGGTTTGCGAGCACGGTCACAAAACCTCCAAGGTTGGTTGCTGTGGTCTCATTGTGAACAATGGGGCCAGGCATTATGGCTTGGTTTGGGGGTAGAGGCTGTGCTGTGCTGGGTTGAGGCTAGCGTGCCCTTTTTATAGAAAAGGGGACGGAGTCTTCCTTCGCACGCTTGCGGATGAGACATTCTAGGTGTCGGTCACTGGCGCGTGATCGACGGGCTAGGCTGATAGCTTGGGCACCGACTGCCAAAGGTGTCGGGGTCACTGTGTGGCTATATTACACAAGAAGCTTGGCCGGGGTTGGGTTATGGTCTGGTGGGTTGGTTAACCTAGGTTTATTGACCTGGCACAGATAGGATTAGCCAATGGTCAGCCTGGCTCTGATACCAAGTCTGTCAGGACCGATTTTCGGGATATTAATTTCCCAGAAAATGGCCCTTGTGCTCACCAACCCCAGGATTACTGTTAGCTGATGAGGCACCAACTTGATACAGAAATTCCAAGCAAGGTACAAAATATGTAGTACAAGACCATTGTGGCCTATGAGTACAACAATTGGTTTCTAGTGGTTGATGGCGGAAGCGGTTTTGTGGTTCATCTGCGTCTATGGGACTCCATTTCCCGCAGGAACAGCTGACCAGGATAACTCCTATCTTCGCGAGGCTGCTATCATCATTGCGTAGGTTCCGGGGCTGTCATCGCAACGCTCCTCTCCATGCGAGAAATCTGGCCAAGACAATAGCCAGGGACAAGCCAGTGAGTACTTTTGAATGTACTCGCAAACATTATGAACACAGGTATAATATACAAATGATGATCATGCTCCGAAATATTCTATGATCACAACGTCCGTCACGAAATAACAAAATCCATGAAGCACGCAAGCAGATTATTTATATAAAGCATGAGTATGCAATATGGAAGTAGAAATAGAGTGCACCGATCGGGTGTCTGAAGCGACACCTCGAAAGGATAATAACATAAATCATGCCTCAGTCGGGCGTCTGAGCGACACCACATAAAGGGCTTATAATTAAAAGAAATAACAAGCATGCCACAGTCGGGCGTCTATGCGACACCACATAAAGGGCATATAAATAAAAGAAATAACAAGCATGCCACAGTCGGGCGTCTATGCGACACCAACATAAAGGGCTTATAAGAGAATAATCGCAGTGAATATCCAGGAGGTAGAACCATCCCAGGGATACTCAATAATTTCAAATAATATAATGGGTTAGTCTGTAATAATAATAATCATCATCATCACAAGTCACAAGTCATGATCCAAGTTCTGGTTTAACAGTTTTCTCCTCCGAAGACCGACACTAAGACCAACACTAAGACTGACACTAGACCCATCTCAGGCTGTAGTCCTTACCCATGGACACGGCTATCCGAATGGATTTACCTCTGCAGAGGGTGTACTCTTTACCCACGAGTAACGAATTTCTTTAGTCCATCGGGACTAATTCCGCCTTACGGTCTTTTAATTGAAAACACACCTGACCCGCACACACCAGCCTAACTTACCGGTGTCTGGAATCACCCACGACACCTGTCAAGCAAAACTCTAAGTGGGGAGGCTACAACCTCGATTAGCATGGGATCAATTACGCGCGCAACTAGGGAAGCCACTCCCCTCGGCTACAACCGGAAACACCCATGCCCCCGGACCAGGTGGCATGCCTACCGGATGCCTCCGGTATCTTCCACCATGGCCTCTCTGTACGGTGTGTGCTTGGAGGGGTTGACAACTTACTGAACCGTACCCTACCTGCGGCAGGGACAAGTGGTAGCACGAAACAAGTATGGGGGTTACTGGAACAAGACTCGATCTACGGCCGACTCAGGAGGTTCAAGTATTCCCTGTATGATTAGCATAACAATATATCTCAACTAACAGACAGAATCACCGCTCATCATACCTCATCATGCCATACCGGACACACTCGTCTCGACGAGGAACTAGGGACAAGCTCGTGTCTACCCAAGACAGCGACTTTCCCGGCTTCCTTCCGGTATGCATGAAAAGCTCACGAGGATGATCACTATCACCAGCATATCCATTTCTAACAGCAAAGAATCTCTATATGCACTCATGCGTATGATCGTATCGTCACATAAAATAACGAATGCTCCATGTCAAGGTGGTGTTGTAACCGTATCAAACAACACCAAAAATATTATGCCAGGGTTCAGAATGCTTGCCTTCAAGAGTATGCAAGGGGGTGCACTTTTTGGAAGTTGCCTTTCCTTCTTCAAAAATCCTATTTTGAGGAAATTTAAATTAACACATAATTTTAAAATAGTACAAAAAAGTTGTTTGGAAATTTTTCAAATAAATACTAAAATAACTAGACAGAATTGAGAAAGGTAGGAAAAAGGATCAACTCATTTGGAGTTATATTTAAAAGATATAGCCAGTCAAAGTTTAGTCAAAGTTCTGTTTTTAATAAAAACAGAAAAGAAAACGTTCGGGAAATACGCTTTCGAAGCAGAGGAGACGTACTTCAGGGTTTCGCGTCCACTTAAACAGTGCGTGGCCGTGGCTGGGCCACTGACAGTGGGTCCAGCGGGCCCCACTGGTCAGGTTTGACCAGTCGTCTCTCCCTCCTCTTCCTTTGCCCGAGCGGAGGCGGGACTCCGGCGATCGACGCCGACGAACGACGGCTCCTCGAGGGCATCCGAGGGCAGGGATGGACCCGCCAGACCAGGGCGGTCCTCCCGGTGGTCGTTGGGTCGTCGGGGGTGGAAGGAGTCGCCGGCGGCGAGCTCCGCGGCGGAGGAGGCTTCGGGTGGTTTGGGGTTCTGGGCTGCGGTGGTTTTCGAGCGAGTTTGAGGTGTTGGGTGGCTCCGCAAGATCGAGGGGAAACGGGTGGTGGTGTTGGATGGACGGGGGAGGGTCTGGTTGCGACGAACGGCACCGGAAGGCGGCGGCGGCCGAACCGGCCGGAGTCGAGGAAGACGGCTACCAACCGCCGATTGCTGGCTGAGGGGGTGCTATGGGGGTGGCCTGGGGTCGCCTGAGTGCTCGGAGGAGCTCGGGGGCCTCCTTTTATAGCGCAACGAGGTTGGTTCCGCGGTGGTGGATAAGAACGACGGCGAACCGCCGTTCTGTAGTGGCCAGGGCGACGTGGCGGCGACGAGCACTAGCAGACGGGCTTGAGGATAGGCTCGGGCTGTACAAGGGGGCAGCTGGCGCGCTGCTGCGGCTCGGGCGGCGCCGTCCATGGCAGGAGCCCACTGTGGCCGGCCGCTAGCCGCCGTGGCCGACCTGACGGCGGCGCTGTAGGGCGCCAGGGCGGCTCTGCGGCGAGGGAGGGGCGGGCGTGCTGGCTGCGAGTGGGGAGAGGCCAGAGAGGGCGCGGGGAGGCGGCCGTGCGACGCGGCGGCTCGGGCGCCCGCACGTGCAAAACGCGCGCTCTGGGCGCGCCCAGAGCACGCACGAGACGTGCTCGACATAATGCCAGGGCAGCCTAGAGTGCTTGAGCGAGGCTGGCAAATAACAGGACTAGGTTAGAGCTAGTAAGGAGATCAAGGGACATGGTGGTTAGGTCAGGGGATCAAGTTCACCATGTAAACTTAAAATCATGTCAAAACTGACTATGCACACCAAGTGTTTGACAAAATGACAAGGGCTTCTAGACAACTCTTGGAGTGGCCAAAATTTCCAGATCAGGGTCTCCCTAGATGTAGGTGATGATGGCAAGATCATTTGGGCAAAACCAGAAACTTGCTAGTGCAAGTTTTGTAAAACCTTCAGTTTTGGACAGAAAGAAAAAGGCCTTATTGCATGCACTTAAAATCCTCCAATGGGTCCCACTCTCCTGGACTTAAGGGTTTTGCTGGGTGGTCTATAAGTAGGAAAAAGCTCATGGTTACTAGAGCAGATAATCTAGGGTTGCAGTACAAAACACTAAGCTGGACCAGAATAAAGATGAGGATGATTTTCTCAAGTTTTCAAAGAACACCAATGGGTTTTTACATAACGTGAATGATATGCATCTACTGACATCTCCAAACACTTGGATAATTTCTAGAGGAGTATTTAAAAAGGTTGTAGTGCAAAAATACCTACTGGACCAGATTTGAAAAGTTGGTGTAGAGATCAAAATCTCCAATAACCAAAAGATATTTTTGCATAAAAGTGATGTGGAAACATCACATGGCATCCCCAAATTTTGGTGAAAATTTTCAAGAATTTTCTGAAAGGGTTGTAGTGCAAATAGAGCTCTGAGACTCATGACAAATCCCTTTTAAGGAAATAAAGCTCAGAAGAAATAATTATGCAAACAACTCCACTGATAACAGAAATGTTTTATTGAGAGAGTATACAAGTCCAATAATATTTTTGGAAAGTTTCCACTTGAGGTAAAAACCCACAATATTAAAGAGAATAGGGGTTCTGAAATCAAAAGATAAATCCAGAAAATAAAAATTTATTTTCCTGGCAAAATTTTAATTAATAAAACAAGGTCAAAATTTTGGGGTGTTACAGGAGATACTAGAGCACGATGCGAACAGAAGCTCTAGCCCACCATACCCAACAATAAACAAAAAGACTACTTTCTCACAAAATGTTGTAACCCTCCAACACCGGCAAGCTTCCAGTTAGTGATCTCCTCCGCAATATGTAAAACCACCTGCTAGGGGCCTAGTTGTTGCTCCCTCCGCCTGAACACGCATGCATTTCTTTGCTTCCAGAGCGACCAAAACGTTAGCACCACTAGTGAGTCGAATCCTTTCCTGTCCCTACCACCGAAAGCACTGCGAGTGTTGAGCCACCACTGCACCAATGTGTCTGAAGAGGAAGGCCTAGTGAAGAGGAAGGCCTAGTGAAGGCCAGGCTATAGTGGTCGAACACACGATGCCACACCTCCCCGGCATAGCAACATTGTATGAGTATGTTGTCTGCGTTACCCTCCTCTTGCAATCACGTGTAACAACGGATGGAGCATCTTGCAAGACATGGCGAGCGCGACGATCTGAGGTCCAGATGCGGTACTGCACAGCCAACCAGATGAATATCTTGCACTTTAATGGAGCCCAACATCTCCAGATGCATGGGGTGGGAGGGAATCTCGTTAGACCTTGGCACAGCCTGGTGTACGTGGAGAGAACAGAGTAGGACCCGGCTGTGTCGCAAGGCCAACTGAAGGCGTCGGGGGTCGGGGTGCCTTTGGGAACCTGGTCAATGGCATGCCGCAGGAGGTAGAACTGCATCTGTGTCGTCAAGTTCAGATCGCCTTGAATGTCATACTCCCAACAAGTGTCTATCAGGGCCTGCCTAACTGTATGCCTATTCCTCGTTTTGGTCAGCACCAACGATGAGATCAGCGGTGCTATGTTCTCTGGTGACAGGCCGTTTATCCATCTATCATGCCAAAACAACACCCGGTCTCCATCTCCAACTCTGAACCGGACCAAGCTATTGAAGAAAACCCTAGCATCTGTGTCTATCATCCAGCCATGCCCATGCCAAGGCATGTCCGTGTCGATTCTCCGCAACCACTCCCATCTGAGCGAAGTGCCAGGCCCTGTAGCTGAAGGTTCTTGACCCTGAGCCCTCCAAAGTTCAGTGGGTGACAAATTGAGTTCCAGGCCACTAGGAATTGTCTGCCATTGCAGGTGGTTTTGTCATCCCAGAAGAAGGATCCCAGGCAGGCGTCGATCTCCTCAAAGACCCAAAGGGGTGCATCCATGATCAAGAGGTGATGAATGGGCTGCGTGGAAAGAATGGATTTCACCAGGGTTAGCCTTCCCGCTCTCTGGATCATGTCGCGTTGCCATGTCGGGAGTATGTGTCTAACCTGATCGATAAGAGGCTGCCACTCCGTCCTTGTTAATTGATGGATAGAGAGCTGGAGGCCTAGATACTTGCGAGGGAAATCACCGAGCTCGCAGTTTAGGATTCCCACCACTTTGTTCCTGTCGATGTCTGATCCCCTAGTCAACGTGGCTGTAGTTTTCGGGTAGTTCACCCTATGGCCTGAGCTCCCCAAATATATCCAGGGTCGATCTGACGAAGCTGAGGTCCTGGACAGTAGAATTGATAAATAACGCGACATTGTCCGCATATAGGGACATCCTTTGCGTGGACTTAATGCCCATGATCATGTTGACCACTCCTTCCTCCATCGCCTTCGAGAACATGCCTAATAAGGCATCCAGAGCAATTACGAATAGTAGCAGCGAGATGGGGACTCCCTGCCGCAGACCGCACGCATGGACGAAGCTTTCTTCCGGCCACTCCATTGACCATGACCTTAGTACTTTATGATTGGAGAAGAATGGCGATCCAGCCAAGCCAAGCCAAAACCTTTCTTACGGAGCACCTTGAAGAGAAAAGGCCACGAGAGGGAATGAACGTGGAATGAAAAGCTCTTGAGATGTCCAGCTTGAGGAACACACCTGGTGATTTCTGATCATAGATCTTCCGAGTCACTTTGCGCACCAACAAAAAATTGTCATTATATTGTGCCCCTTAATGAATGCCAATTGATTAGCTCGTACAATGTCCTTCTACGCGGCCTTGCCCAATTTGCCAAAAGCTTTGTGAATAGCTTGGAGAAGCTGTGCAGCAAGCTTATAGGCCTGAAATCATGAACCTCAGTCGCATTTGGCCTTTTGAGGATCAACACGATGAGTGCCTTGTTGAGCTTGCCGAAACCGTGGCCATCACCCAAGTGCAACTTAAGCAGTCCAGCCATGATGTCATTTTTAATAATCGGCCACGCCTTTTGGTAGAACGCCCCTATGAACCCATATGGTCCGGGAGCGTGGTCAGGGGGTAGCTCCTTTACGATATCCCAGACTTCCTCCATGGTGAAAATTTGCTCCAAGTTTTGTAGGGAAATCGCCTCCATCCCAACATAGTCAAGGTCTAGCGTGTGATTCTGAGCCTTGTCAGTTACAAGTAGGTTTTCATAAGCCTCCGAGAAGATCTCAAGTTTGCGCTCCTAGTCCGTAACCACATCGTTGTTATGATGAATGTGTGCGATGAAGTTTTTGGATCTTCTACCATTAGCTACTGCTTGGAATAACTTGGAGTTCACATTTCCCTCCCGTAGCCATTTGACCCTCAATCTCTGCCTCTGAATTGTCCTCTTGAGGGATGCCAAACCCAATCGTGAATGCTTTAGCGTGCGGCAAAGCCATAACTCTTCCATGGTGAGACGGCGGTTTTCTTGCACCTGATCAAAGCGAAGGATGATCCATTATGCAACCGCCATCATGATCTTTACATTACTAGTCTTCTTTTCACCCAAAGCCTGTAACGCCACTACCGTCTTTCTAAAGAGGGCAGCGAGCCTTTTAAACGGGTCGACAATATGGTCGTCAAAGATCCAAGCATCCTTGACAGCTTGCTCGAAACCTTAAAACTTTGTCCAATACAGCTCGAAGCGAAAGCGCCTCTTAGCGCAACATAGCGCGTTTGTGGAGAGGTGTAGAGGTGCGTGGTCCGAGATTCCTGAGGACAGCGCTTGAAGCAAATTTTCTGTATATTCAAGCTCCATATCAACCGAGACTAGCATGTGATATATCTTAGTCATGGTTAGCGCCTCCCGCTCGTTTGTCCATGTGAATCACCCCCGGTGCATATAGAGCTCCTTTAACTCATGTTAATCCACAAAGCTCCGAACCTGTTCTTGATGTTCCTGTTGAGGTTATTGTTGTTCTATTCGGAAGCTCTTAAGATCATGTTAAATTCTCCCAGAAGCACCCATGGTCTCGGGCAGACCATGCGCCTTGCCGTCAGCTCGTCGAGGAACGCAATCTTTGCCTCGTCACCTTGAGGTCCGTACACCGCCATGATCCACCAGGAAATCCCCTCCTTTGTGTGCACTTTCTGGTGATACTATGAGTGTCGAGAATGATGTTGTCCACCTCAACTATAGTTGAATACCAAGCCAAAAGGATCCCCCCACGTGTCTCGTGGGCCAATAAGTAAGCGAACCATCCACCGATGGCCCAAGACATTACATTACTAGGAATTGGTCAATTACATCCAGCTTTGTTTCTTGCAAGCATACCATGTTCACCTTAGTCGATCCTATGAATTCTCTCGGCACCTTCCTTTTAGCCGGGCTGTTTAACCCATGCACATTCCAACACAAAAGCTCCGGGTTGTAATCCATGAATAACAATGGATGCCCGACACCGGAAGAAGCTGCCCTCTCATGCACACGGTAGGGCGACACAACCCCTCTCTAGCTCCTCACGGGAAGGCATGGACTTGCCGAAGATTGCAGCGAAGACACCCACGTGCTGCTCCCTAAGTGGGGAATCGAAAAGCTCCTTGAGATCCTTGACCTCTTCTCCATCGACTTCAAGGTCCTCATCAAGGTCCTCATCCCCTATACCAAGCACGTGCAGGAGCACGTTATCCGCTGATGAGGCCTTGGAAGCATTTGTTGCTGGCCATTTGGAAGCCCTCGTGTTCTGCCTTGGCATGAAGAGTTCCGCCTAAGGTCGAAGCTTGGAGGCTTGCACCTCGTGGATGAGTGGCAGCACCAATTTAAAGATGATGTTGGAGCAAAATGCCTTAAACCAATCGTAAGCCAGCGTTTCCCGGGGGATCATTCCATCCATGCTGTTAAGGGCGCTGGAGGGCAGAACAGGTGCGTCCAAATTTGAAGGCGCCACACGTGCATGACTGTATGTGCATGCCTCCATGCACGGGCCATATGCATGATTCCAATAAAGGGTCCCGCCCGATGGCATCGATGCATGCTCCTCCTCCACGCCTTCATTAGTCTCTGTGCCCGTGTGGGTAGCAATCGCATCATCCTCGACACCAACTGTGTGATCCAACCTCGTGGCTGTGTCAAACAGGTTGTCCTTTTCCTGAGGGCCCACCAATAGCCTATCTTCCAATGCCACCTTGCTGCCCTTGGGATTACAACCTGGCCCGACGGCCCCGCAGACATGATGCTACATGGGCCCACATCAGATGGTAGAGGAGGCAGCTGCAACTCTGCCACCCGCGTAGGATCTGAAGCCGGATCCACCCCATTGGGCAGGACCCCACCTAGGATCTCCATCAGCGCGGGAGCAGGCCCACCAAAGGTGTCTACGGGCTCCACCACCAAAGCACTCGAACCTGTTGTCCTCTCGTCCATTGGCTGACGGGTAATCATGGGCTCCGTCACCCTTTGGATTGCCACTCCACTCCCCTCGCTCTGTAGGAGAGCCGTTGAGGGGGCCACCAGCTGCAACGACACCAACCGCTCCACGCCCGAGTTTTGTTGCTGCACCAAAACCACAGGCAGTGCCGAAGAATTCTTTTAGTTTTTAATTGGGAGAGAATTAGAACTCTTGTTTCTTACACCTAGTGAAAAGTTTGTTTCTGCTTAAGGAAAAAAAGCTTACAGTTCTAAGATAAAAATGTTAGTGATCCTAAATAAGGAAATAAACAGAAATATGAGTAATAATAATAAAGTAGTTAGCACAATTAGTCACCATATTGATAATAACATTTTTTCAAAACTGGTTTCCAGTTTTAGCATTAGAACTTCAGTAATCACCGTAGAAATCAAAGATGCTAGGAGTGAAAGAAAAAAACAAGTGGCGGATTCATCGAATCTTGGCAGCATTAGAAAGCGCCCACGTTCAGAAATAGAAATGAACATCCCGGAATATCTTAATCATATCCAAGATGCTCCCAATAATGGCATTGTCTGCATCATCCATATGGTCATCGCAGATCCAAGCATCCCTGACAGCTTGCCCGAAACCTTCCAACTTTCTCCAGTACAGCTCGAAGCAAAAGCGCCTCTTAGCGCAGCATAGCGCGCTTGTGGAGAGGTGTAGAGGTGCGTGGTCTGAGATTCCTGAGGACAGCGCTTGAAGCAAACTGTCTGTATGTTCCAACTATCAACCGAGACTAGCACGTGATCGATCTTAGCCATGGTTAGAGCCTCCCGCTGATTTAACCATGTCAATCGCCTCCCGTGCATATAGAGCTCCTTTAACTCATGTTCATCCACAAAGCTCCGCAACTTGTTTATGATGTTACTTTTGAGGTTATTGTTGTTCTTGTCAGAAGCTCTTAAGATCATGTTCAAATGTCCCAAAAGCATCCATTGGCCCAGGCAGACCATGCGCCTTGCCCTCGGCTCTTCGAGGAATGCAATCTTTGCCTCATCGCCTTGAGGCCCGTACACCACCGTGATCCACCAAGAAATCCCCTCCTTTGTGTGCACTTTCCTGATGATACTATGAGTATCGAGAATGATGATGTCCACCTCAACTTTAGTTTAATCCCAAGCCAAAACGACCCTCCCACGTGTCTCATCGCCGAAAAGTAAGTGAAGCCATCCAACGATGGCCCAAGACATTGCATTACTAGGAATTGGTCCAAATTTCATTACGAGAATGATGATGTCCACCTTTCTTTCTTGCAAACACACCATGTTCACCTTAGTTGAGCCTATGAACTCCCTCACCCCCTTCCTTTTAGCCAGGGTTTTTAACCGACGCACATTCCAACACAAAAGCTTCGAGTTGTAATCCGTGAAGAACAATGGACACGTGACACTAGAAGAAGTCGCCCTCTCATGCACACAGCAGGGTGACACAACCCCTCTCTAGCTCCCCACGGGAAGGCATGAACTTGCCCAAGATTGCAGCAAAAAAGCACACGTGTTGCTCCGTGAGTGGGGAATCGAACAACTCCTTGAGATCCTTGACCAATCCCAAGCGCGTGCAGGAGCATGTTCTCCGCTGACGTGGCCTTGGAAGCATTCGCCGCCGGCCGTTTGGAAGCCCTCGTGTTCTACGTTGGCGTGAAGGGTTTCGCCTGAGCTCAAAGTTTGGAGGCTTGCACCTCGTGGATGAGTGGCGGCGTCAATTCAGAGATGATGCTGGAGCAAAATACCTTAGGCCGATCATAAACTAGCGTCTCCTGGGGGTCATTCAATCTGTGACGTTAAGGGTGCAGGGGGCAGATCAGGCGCGTCTAGATTTGAAGGGGTCGCGCGTGCCTGATTGTACGTGCATGCCTCCATGCATGTGTCATGTGCATGATTCCCATCAAGGGTCCCACCCGACGGCATCGATGCTTGCTCCTCCTTGACGCCTGCATTGGCCTCTGTGCCCGTGCATGGGCAGCAATCGCATTATTCTCGACACCAACTGTGGGATCCGGCCCCGTGGCTGTGCCAAAGACGTTGCCCTTTTCCTGGGCCCCCACCAATAGCCTATCCTCCAATGCCACCTCACTGCCCTTGGGATTACAAGTCTGGCCCGCCAGCCCCACAGACAGGATCCTACTTGGGACCACGTCAAACGGGAGTGGAGGCGGCTACAACTTTGCCATCCGCGCAGGATTCGAAGCTGGCTCCACCCCATTGGGCAGGATCCCACCTGGGATCTCCATTGGCGCTGGAGCAGGCCCACCAAAGGTCTCCACGGGCTCCACCACCAAATCGCTCGAACCTGTTGTCCTCTCATCCATTGGCTGACGGGCAATCGTGGGCTCCGTCACCCATTGGATTGCCGCTTCACTCCCCTTGCTCTGTGGGAGAGCCGTTAGGGGGCCACCAGCTGCAATGACACCAACCGCTCCGCGCCCGTGTTTGGTTGCTGCACCAAAACCACGGGCAGCGCTGATGAATTCTTTTAGTTTTTAATTGAGAGAGAATTAGAACTCTTGTTTCTTACACCTAGTGAACAGTTTGTTTCTCTTTAAGGTAAAAAGCTTATATTTCTAAAATAAAAATGTCAGTGATCCTAAATAAGGAAATAAACCGAAATACAGAGTAATCATAATAAAGTAGTTAGCAC
The DNA here is from genome assembly GCF_018294505.1 of Triticum aestivum. Taxonomy (NCBI): domain Eukaryota; kingdom Viridiplantae; phylum Streptophyta; class Magnoliopsida; order Poales; family Poaceae; genus Triticum; species Triticum aestivum. The sequence continues at coordinate 338,920,285 of NC_057805.1, forward strand.
AATTAGCCACTATATTGATAATAACATTTTTTCGAAATTGGTTTCCAATTTTAGCATTAGAACTTCAGTAATCACCGTAGAAATCAAAGATGCTAGGACTGAAAAAAACAAGTGGCGGATTCATCGAATCTTGGCAGCGTCACAAAGCGCCCGCATTCAGAAATAGAAATGAACATCCCGAAATATGTTAATCATATCGAAGATGCTCCCAATAATGTCGTTGTTTGCATCATCCATATGGTCGTCATAGATCCAAGCATCCCTGACAGCTTTCCCAAAACCTTCCAACTTTGTCCAGTACAGCTCGAAGCAAAAGCGCCTCTTAGCGCAGCATAGCGCGCTTGTCGAGAGGTGCGTGGTCTGTGATTCCCGAGGACAGCGCTTGAAGCAAACTGTTTGTATGTTCCAACTCCCAATCAACTGAGACTAGCACGTGATCGATCTTAGTCAAGGTTAGAGCCTCCTGCTCATTTAACCATGTGAATCACCTCCCGTGCATATAGAGCTCCTTTAACTCATGTTCATCCACAAAGCTCCGGAACTTGTTTATGATGTTACTTCTGAGGTTATTGTTGTTCTTGTCAGAAGCTCTTAAGATCATGTTCAAATGTCCCAGAAGCATCCATTGGCCCAGGCAGACCATGCGCCTTGCCCTCGGCTCTTCGAGGAATGCAATCTTTGCCTCATCTCCTTGAGGCCCGTACACCACCGTGATCCACCAGGAAATCCCCTCCCTTGTGTGCACTTTCCCGATGATACTATGAGTATCGAGAATGATAATGTCCACCTCAACTTTAGTTGAATCCCAAGCCAAAAGGATCCTCCCACGTGTCTCGTCGCCGACAAGTAAGTGAAGCCATCCAACGATGGCCCAAGACATTGCATTACTAGGAATTGGTCAATTACATCCACCTTTCTTTCGTGCAAACACACCATGTTCACCTTAGTTGAGCCTATGAACTCCCTCACCCCCTTCCTTTTAGCCAGGTTGTTTAACCCACACACATTCCAACACAAAAGCTTCGAGTTGTAATCCATGAAGAACAATGGACGCCCGACACTAGAAGAAGTTGCCATCTCATGCACATAGCAGGGTGACACAACCCCTCTCTAGCTCCCCACGGGAAGGCATTAACTTGCCCAAGATTGCAGCAAAAATGCGCACGTGCTGCTCCCTGAGTGGGGAATCGAACAGCTCCTTGAGATCCTTGACCAATCCCAAGCGCGCGCAGGAGCATGTTCTCCGCTGACGTGGCCTTGGAAGCATTCGGCGCCGGCCCTCGTGTTTCGTGTTGGCGTGAAGTGTTCCGCCTGAGCTCGAAGCTTGGAGGCTTGCACCTCGTGGATGAGTGGCGGCGTCAATTTAGAGATGATGCTGGAGCAAAGTACCTTAGGCCGATCGTAAGCTAGCATCTCCTGCGGGGTCATTTCATCTGTGACGTTAAGGGCGCTGGGGACAGATTAAGCGAGTCTGGATTTGAAGGCGCCGCGCGTGCCTGATTGTACGTGCATGCCTCCATGCAGGGGTCATGTGCATGATTCCCATCAAGGGTCCCACCCGATGGCATCGATGATTGCTCCTCCTTGACGCCTGCATTGGCCTCCGTGCCCGTGCATGGGCAGCAATCGCATTATTCTCGACACCAACTGCGGGATCCGGCCCCGTGGTTGTGCCAAAGACATTGTCATTTTCCTGGGGCCCCACCAATAGCCTATCCTCCAATGCTACCTCACTGCCCCTGGGATTACAAGTCTGGCCCGCCGGCCCCGCAGACAGGATCCTTCCTGGGACCACGTCACACGGGAGCGGAGGCGGCTGCAACTTTGCCATCCGCGCAGGATTCGAAGCTGGCTCCACCCCATTGGGCAGGACCCCACCTGGGATCTCCATCGGCGCGGGAGCAGGCCCACCAAAGGTGTCTACGGGCTCCACCACCAAAGCGCTCAAACATGTTGTCCTCTCGTCCATTAGCTGACGGGTAATCGTGGGCTCTGTCACTCTTTGGATTGCCGCTCCACTCCCCTTGCTCTGTGGGAGAGCCGTTGAGCGGGCCACCAGTTGCAACGACACCAACCGCTCCGTGCCCATGTTTTGTTGCTGCACCAAAACCACGGGCAGCGCCGAAGAACTATTTTAGTTTTTAATTGAGAGAGAATTAGAACTCTTTTTTCTTACATTTAGTGAACAGTTTCTTTCTGTGGTTTAAGGTAAAAAAGCTTATAGTTCTAAGATAAAAATGTCAGTGATCCTAAATAAGGAAATAAACTGAACTATGGAGTAATAATAAAGTACAATAGTTAGCACAATTAGTCACCATATTGATAGTAGTAACATTTTTTGGAAACTGGTTTCCAAATATAGGCATTATAGCTTCAGTAATCACAGTAGAAATCAAAGATGCTAGGAGTGAAAGGAAAAGAAAAACAAGGGGCGGATTCATCGAACCTTGGCAGCATGAGAAAGCGTCCTCGTTCAGAAATAGAAATGAACATCCCTGAATATGTTAATCACATCCAAGATGCTCCCAAATCTCAATAATGGCGTTGTTTGCATCATCCATCACACGAGGAAAAAAAACCTAAACCAGGAGGAGGCATCGCAGCGAAGCACAGCCGGCCGTTGATGAATCCGGCCTCCCGGGCCCACCCCCAGCCCTCTCTGCCGCCGTGGATCGTAGATCCGACGGCACCGCCCGGCGCTGACGCGGGCGGCGGGGCCCACGCTGACTGGACGACGCTGCATCCGGAGGGGATAAACTCCCGCCGCGCACGGAACCCTCCCAACCGACACCCGCCACGTGTCCCCGCAGCGAGGGTGGGAGAGCTCCCCGGTCGCAGACGCGAGGCCCCGGAGCCGCGCGGATCGGCTATAAATACGGCGCGCGCATCCGCTAATTCCCGCATCACCTCTCAACACGAGCATCATTCACTCTCTCCTTCTTCTCCAACCTCATCCACCCCCGAAACCCGCGTCGTCCGTCGCCGCGTCCACCATGTGTGGGATTTTGGCCGTCCTCGGCTGCGCCGACTGGTCGCAGGCCAAGAGGGCTCGCGTCCTCTCCTGCTCCCGCAGGCAAGCACCTGTCCTGCACTATCCATGCACCTCCCCCCTTCAAATCCCTAGCGCCCGGTTCTAAATTCTAATGGCCGCCCGTATCGTCGGCATAATCTTGAGGTTCTTGTGTGGATCGTAAAACAAAATGTCGTTGATATATGTGTACATACATAGATACCTTGCCGGAAAGAACTAAAACAGGATCGTCCAACACTTTTTTTTTTGTTTTCCGTTCTTGTTTCTGTTTTGTCCTCGTTAGCCTTTCTCGTCGTTTTGTTGCATATGATATGAGCCCGGAAAGAATCGAACAGTAAGGGCAGATCTGGAAAAACAACACCGGAATCTTCCTCTTCGTTAAGCCTAAGCTCCCTGCGCTTACTGTTATTTGATTGCTCTGTTCGTGGCACGGCTTGTGGATTTTGACTCGGTATGATTTTGCAGGCTGAAGCACCGTGGGCCGGACTGGTCCGGGCTGTTCCAGTGCGAGGGCAACTTCCTGGCGCAGCAGCGGCTCTCCGTCGTCTCCCCGCTCTCCGGCGACCAGCCCCTCTACAACGAGGACCGGACCGTCGTCGTCGTGGTATGCATATATGTGCGCTGTTGCTTTGTGCGCGTGGTGTGTTTGCCACGTCCTGCAAGTAGACTGCTTGTTCTCCATCGCCTATCGTTTTCTAACTGTTGGTTGCTGTTGTTGATGAAAAGGCCAATGGAGAGATCTACAACCACAAGAAGATCCGCAAGCAGTTCGCCGCCAAGCACACCTTCACCACCGGCAGCGACTGCGAGGTTATCATCCCTCTGGTAAGCGAGATCGTTTCGGTTCCGAGCTGCCGAAATTAGCTTCGCAATTGCAATGAAATGAGCAAAAGAACAAAACTGAATACTGACGCCGACCACCCCTGCTCCTGCTGCTGTCTCAAGTATGAGGAGTACGGCGAGAACTTCGTCAACATGCTGGACGGCGTCTTCTCCTTCGTACTGTACGACACCCGCAACAAGACGTACATGGCCGCCCGCGACGCCGTGGGCGTCAACCCCCTCTACTTCGGCCGGGGCAGCGACGGTACGCACGTCAACCCCGCCAGCTTCTGTCACCACAGATTCATCACGTCTGGACTGCGACTTATTTGTCTGGTGTGCTCTCGCAGGCTCCGTCTGGATTGCGTCTGAGATGAAGGCGCTCCACGAGGACTGCCCAAAGTTCGAGCTCTTCCCTCCGGGGAACCTGTACTCGAGCGCCGCCGGCGGGTTCCGGCGGTGGTACAACCCGCAGTGGTTCGCCGAGCACGTCCCGGCGACGGCGTACCAGCCCCTCGTCCTCAGGGAGGCGTTCGAGAAGGTGCATAGCATACCACCACGCTGACCGTAGCACCACGTGATACTTGCTTCTGTGTACGGTAGGTAGTGTGACGGTGACTGACAGTGGAGTCGCCCATGTGTGCTGTTTTGTTTTGTATAGGCCGTCATCAAGAGGCTCATGACTGACGTGCCCTTCGGCGTCCTCCTCTCCGGCGGCCTCGACTCCTCTCTCGTCGCCTCGGTGACCAAGCGCCATCTCATCGAGACTGAAGCCGCCAAGAAGTTTGGAACTGAGCTCCACTCCTTTGTCGTCGGCCTAGAGGTTTATTTTTCTTCACATGTTTCTGTCTTCTCCTACTGTTTCTTCTTCTTCTTCAAGAACCATGGGAATCTCATGTTTCTAATATGTTGCTGCGCATTGTAGGGCTCACCTGATCTGAAGGCCGCGAGAGAGGTAGCTGACTATCTTGGAACCATCCATCACGAGTTCCACTTCACCGTCCAGGTAAAGAAAAGCAAATAAAACCTCAAGCCTCAGGACATCTTGATGCTTCATGCTTGGCATAATAAATTTGCGATTAAAACCCAACAGAAGAGTCACACTGACAACCCCGGAAATTTGAGATTAAAACCTTAAGCCTTAAGACATCTTGGCATATAGTAAATGAAAAAGACTGCTCACTACAGACAGCGGGGGATCAGAGATTCAGAGGTACTGATGAGTCATTTTGTCCTGTTTAGGATGGCATCGACGCCATCGAGGAGGTGATCTACCACAACGAGACGTACGACGTGACGACCATACGTGCGAGCACGCCGATGTTCCTGATGGCGCGCAAGATCAAGGCGCTCGGGGTTAAGATGGTGCTGTCCGGGGAAGGCTCCGACGAGCTCCTTGGCGGCTACCTCTACTTCCACTACGCCCCAAACAAGGAGGAGTTCCACAAGGAGACATGCCGCAAGGTGCTAACTGAAACTGAATTTACATAGCTAATTAATAATACTGCACAAACAACCAAGATACACTCGTCAGATTCTCTCGGATTTGACGCGAAACTGATGTGAACCCGCAGGTGAAGGCGCTCCATCAGTATGACTGCCTGCGCGCCAACAAGGCCACGTCGGCTTGGGGGCTGGAAGTCCGCGTGCCGTTCCTCGACAAGGAGTTCATCGACGTCGCCATGAGCATGGACCCCGAGTGGAAACTGGTACAGTCTCACTCATCTCTGCCATAAAGTTCAGGTTTGTTATATTTTTTGTCTGAATTTTTCTGACGCTTTCTTGCTGTTGCTGCGACGCAGTACGACGCGGATCTGGGCCGCATCGAGAAGTGGGTTCTGAGGAAGGCGTTCGATGACGAGAAGGAGCCTTACCTGCCAAGGGTACAGACACCACCTTCTTTGAGCTTTTCAGAAGATCAGATATCCAGCGTAGTATGCACAGGGGGCTGCGTTCTGAACTAATGCTTTTTCTGCAACAGCATATCTTGTACAGGCAGAAAGAGCAATTCAGCGACGGCGTCGGCTACAACTGGATCGACGGCCTCAAGGCTTTTACTGAGCAGCAGGTGACTGACGAGATGATGAAGAACGCCGCAGAGGAGTACCCCTACAACACCCCCATCAACAAGGAGGCGTACTACTACCGGATGATCTTCGAGAGGCTCTACCCTCAGGTAATTGATTAATAATTCAGAGAGATACCAAGCAGTTTAACTGACGGATTCTATACCCATTGGAAGGATTTATTTACTGACTTGCAAGGCAAAAATCTGAACTGATGCAGGAGTCGGCGAGGGAGACGGTGTCGTGGGGCCCGAGCATCGCGTGCAGCACGCCGGCGGCCATCGAGTGGGTGGCGCAGTGGAAGGCCTCCAACGACCCCTCCGGCCGGCACATCGCCTCCCACAACGATGCCGCCCCCGCTCACGCCCACGCCAACGGCAACGGGGCGGTGGCCAACGGGAAGGCCAACGGGAACGGCACGGCGAACGGGAACGCCAACGCCAACGGGACTCTGGTCCCGTGCTAGCCGTCGCCGCTCGCGCTAGCTGGTTCGTAGGAGCGTGCGTGCGTGTGCGCGTGCCCTCGGACTGATGGCCCATATGCCGTTGGCGCCGCGGCCGGTGCTGTTGTTGTGTACTCCCAACTTGTTGTACGTTTCTTCAGTGTTTGTTGTGTGTGCGTGTGCGTGGGATGGAGCTCGCGGTCCGAGCATGTGGCGGGGGCGAATGTGATGGATCGCCTGTACAACAAGATCGTGGATCAAGTGAACTAGTATGGTGTACTATTGATCGATCCGCCTTATGTTTCCTCAAATGTGCCCCGTTCTTTTCTTTGTTGTAGCACGTGATGTAATGCCGCCTTCCCTGCCTCACTCTTCGCTCCTGAAACCAGTTTCCTTTTTTTCCTTTTTGCGATTGCTGAAACCAGTTTCGTTTCGCATTCGCCAAAATAAGGCCTTCTTTGGTTTGGTGAAATTTTAAAGGAATTCTATAGGACAGGATGTCTATTGGAAAAAATCTTTTAGAGCTCTTTGGTTTGTAGGAATAGAATTCTGTTTCTATGGCGAAATTCTTTCTATTCTTCACATTGTTGGAATATTAGGCAAGTTCATGATTAATTCCAGTAAATAATTCATGACTAGAAGAGATACTAGCATGCAATAATCTAGCAAACTAGAAGAACAGCAAGACATGCATGACAGCAGCAAACACGTAACAATAGCTGTAGAAACAGACATGAACAGAGGATGTTGGACGTACTGATCGTTAGCTATTATGGGTGCGACAGTGTTGATGACGATGTTGGCGACGATCTGCTGCTGACGGCGATGAATACGACGATGAGTATATATATACAGCTACCGGCTGCGGCTAGAGATACACCGAAAAAACACCTAGGGTTTTGCCTCATCTCACAACTTGCGCCGCCATCGTAGTCTACTCCATCCCAAACGCCGGCGTGCATCGGCGCGTGGGAGAGCAGGTCTCCGGAACCGTTCGTCTTTGCGATCCTGCACCGGGAGAGGACGAATTAGGTTTTTGGGAAGCGTTGTGCGCGACTGCTCAAATTCGTCATCACGGGTCGTCTTCCGTCCAAGTCGGGTGGTGCTACTCATCGTCGTATTCATCGCCGTCAGCAGCAGATCGTCGCCAACATCGTCATCAACACTGTCGCACCCATAATAGCTAACGATCAGTACGTCCAACATCCTCTGTTCATGTCTGTTTCTACAGCTATTGTTACGTGTTTGCTGCTGTCATGCATGTCTTGCTGTTCTTCTAGTTTGCTAGATTATTGCATGCTAGTATCTCTTCTAGTCATGAATTATTTACTGGAATTAATCATGAACTTGCCTAATATTTCAACAATCGAAAAACCTAATTATAGGCAGTTTCCTGAGTTAACTATGGCTGGATTCGCTGATGCACTAAGGCCGGATAAGTTTACCGGTGTGCACTTTAAGAGGTGGCAGGTGAAGACCACGCTCTGGCTTACTGCTCTGAAAGTTTTCCACGCTAGTGTTGGTGCTCCAGAGGGAATGACCAACGAAGATCGGAGAAAATTCCAGGAAGCCAATACTATGTTTGTGGGATGCATTCTGAGTGTTCTTGCTGACCGTCTGTGTGATGTGTACATGCACATAAACGACGGAAAAATTCTGTGGGATGCACTGAATGCAAAATTCGGTGCAACAGATGCAGGCAGTGAACTGTACATCATGGAGAGTTTTCATGACTACAGGATGGTGAATAACCGTTCTGTGGTTGAACAAGCTCATGAGATACAGTGCATTGTGAAGGAACTTGAACTCCTTAAATGTGTTCTACCCGACAAATTCGTGGCTGGGTGCATGATTGCAAAGTTGCCTCCTTCATGGAGGAATTTCGCCACAACTCTGAAGCATAAGAGACAGGAGATATCAGTTGAAAATCTGATTGCATCTCTTGATGTTGAAGAAAAAGCTCGGGCTAAAGATACCACTGAAAAAGGAGGTGAGGTTCAGCCTACTGCTAACATGGTGCAGAGGTACCCACAGAACAAGAACAAAGGGAAGAACAAACCTGTTTTCAACAAGCCTACCAAGACTACTACCTTCAAGAAGAAGAAGTTCAACAAGGCTGAGCTAGAGTGCTACGCCTGTGGGAAGCCTGGACACTTTTCCAAGGAATGCCCTGAACGTGCAGACCGCAGAGGGAAAACAAGCTCCAAGACTGTCAACATGGTGACCGCTAGCAATACTGATGGGTATGGTAATTTACCTATTGTGCTTTCAGTATTTCAATCATCTTCGTGGTGGATTGATTCGGGTGCTAACGTTCATGTGTGTGCTGACATCTCCCTGTTTACTTCTTATCAGGTCGCAAGGGATTCTTCCGTCCTAATGGGGAATGGGTCACATGCTTCTGTTCGTGGCATTGGCACGGTGGATCTGAAGTTTACTTCGGGAAAGATCGAGCAACTAAGGAACGTGCAGCATGTCCCTACTATGAACAAGAATCTAGTTAGCGGCTCCCTTCTATGTCGAGATGGATTTAAGGTATTTTTAGAGTCCAATAAAGTAATCGTGTCAAGATTTGGACAATTTATAGGAAAAGTCTATGAGTGCGGAGGCTTGTTCCGCTTTTCTCTTTCAGATTTTTGCAATAAGTCAATAAACCAAATTTGTGCTAGTGTTAATGATGATGCAAGTATTTGGCACTCTCGTTTATGTCATATTAATTTTGGTTTAATGTCTCAGCTATCCAGCATGAGTTTAATTCCGAACTTCACAGTTGCCAAAGGTTCTAAGTGCCATAGTTGTGTGCAATCTAAGCAACCTCGAAAGCCTCATAAGGCTGCCGAGGAGAGAAACTTGGCACCTCTAGAACTCATACATTCTGATCTTTGTGAGATGAATGGTGTGTTGACAAAAGGTGGAAAGAGATATTTCATGACTTTGATTGATGATGCGACTAGATTTTGCTATGTTTATTTGTTGCAAACTAAAGATGAAGCATTAGACTACTTTAAAATCTATAAAGCTGAAGTTGAAAATCAACTAGAGAGAAAGATCAAGCGTCTTAGGTCCGATCGTGGTGGAGAGTATTTTCCAAAAGTTTTTGATGAATTTTGTGAGGAACATGGTATTATTCATGAGAGGACGCCTCCCTATTCACCTCAATCAAATGGAGTGGCTGAGAGGAAAAACCGCACATTGACTGACTTGGTGAATGCCATGTTAGACACTGCTGGTTTATCTAAGGCATGGTGGGGGGAGGCTCTATTGACTTCATGTCATGTCCTGAATAGAGTTCCCAACAATAATAAAGAAAAAACCCCTTATGAGGAGTGGGTTGGGAGAAAACCATCACTTTCTTATTTGCGCACTTGGGTATGTTTGGCAAAGGTCAATATTCCTATTCCTAAGAAACGCAAACTTGGACCAAAGACAGTGGATTGTGTCTTTCTAGGGTATGCTCAACGGAGCATTGCTTATAGGTTTTTAGTGGTAAAATCTGAAGTACCTGATATGCATGTTGATACTATAATGGAATCTCGTGATGCAACATTTTTTGAGAACATATTTCCTATGAAAGATATGCATAGCATTGCTAGATTTTCTTCTGAGATAATTCCTGAATCTAGTACAACTGATGAATATTTCGAACAATCACATGAGGAAGTCCTTGAGAAGGATAACCATGAAGTTCCTAGAAGGAACAAGAGACAAAGGATTGCAAAATCCTTTGGTGATGATTTCATTGTATACCTTGTGGACGACACACCCAAGACGATTGCAGAAGCATATGCATCTCCGGATGTAGATGATTGGAAAGAAGCTGTTCATAATGAGATGGACTCAATTCTTTCTAATGGAACTTGGGAACTAACTGATAGACCATATGGTTGTAAACCTGTGGGCTGTAAGTGGGTGTTCAAAAAGAAGCTAAAGCCTGATGGTACTATTGATAAGTACAAGGCGCGGCTAGTGGCCAAGGGCTACACTCAGAAAGAAGGCGAAGATTACTTTGACACCTATTCACCCGTTGCCAGAATGACCACCATTCGAGTGTTACTTTCCTTGGCTGCCTCTTATGGTCTTATCATTCATCAAATGAATGTAAAGACAGCTTTTCTCAATGGAGAGTTGGAAGAGGAGATCTATATGGATCAGCCTACGGGTTTGTGGTAAAGGGTGAAGAGAGAAAGGTGTGCAAGTTGTCAAAACCTTTGTATGGTCTGAAACAGGCACCTAAGCAATGGCATGAGAAGTTTGAAAGAACTCTGACTTCTGCAGGATTTGTCATTAACGAGGCTGATAGGTGTGTTTCCTATCGCCATGGTGGGGGCAATAGTGTCATATTATGTTTGTATGTGGACGACATACTGATCTTTGGTACAAACATTAATGCAATTAATGAGGTCAAGTCTTTTCTATCAAAAAGTTTTGACATGAAAGATCTGGGAGAAGCCGATGTAATTCTAAATATCAAACTTATTAAGGATGAGAGTGGGATTACATTAACGCAATCTCACTATGTTGAGAAGGTCTTGAACCGATTCGGTTTTATGGATAGCAAGCCTTCTCCAACACCTTATGATCCCAGCGTGACACTCAGAAAGAACAAGAAAGAAATGAGAGATCAATTAAGATACTCTCAAATTGTCGGTTCACTCATGTACTTAGCTAGCGCTACAAGACCAGATATCTCTTTTGCTGTGAGCAAACTGAGTAGGTTCATGTCCAACCCGGGTGATGATCATTGGCATGCACTAGAAAGGGTCTTGCGCTATCTGAGAGGTACTATGAGTTACGGAATTACTTATTCAGGGCATCCTGCTGTGCTAGAAGGATATAGTGATTCAAATTGGATCTCCGATGTTGATGTACTTTACGCAACAAGTGGGTATGTATTTACTCATGGTGGTGGCGCAGTGTCATGGAGGTATTGCAAGCAAACCATATTGACGAGGTCACCTATGGAAGCAGAATTAACTGCTTTGGACATAGCTACTGTTAAAGCAGAATGGCTGCGTGAGCTCTTGATGGACTTGCCGGTTGTTGAAAAACCTGTACCGGCTATTCTTATGAATTGTGATAACCAAACGGTTATCGCTAAAGTGAACAATTCTAAAGATAATACAAAGTCATCAAGACACGTGAAAAGACGTTTGAAGTCTGTCAGGAAGTTGAGAAACTCCGGAGTAATAACTGTTACGTATATACAAACAGACAAAAACCTGGCAGATCCCTTTACAAAGGGACTATCATGAAATGTGATAGATATTGCATCGAGGGAGATGGGTATGAGACCCATAGATGTTACACCATAGTAGTAACCCAACCTTTGTGATCGGAGATCCCGTGAATTAGGATCTGGGAAGAACAAGCTATTGGTTAACTGAGGAGAGTAATAACTTATGATCGTCTCCAAGTGAAGATGCAAAACTCTCAGAGCTGTAAGGCAGGTTGGCAACATGCCTTAATGTGGTTCTATTGGCTATAATTAGCAAAGATGCTGTCCTACAGAGTAGTCTTGAAAGAACACACCTATATGAGTTCTGACTGTAAACGTCGCAGTCTATGAGATTTGGGTGATCTCTAGTAAGCTCACGAAGAGACCAGGGAGTATGACGTATAAGCTCCAAACCGCGGGGTAGCCTACTGGCGGTCAGGTACTGGTTAAGACTTTGAGTGAAACCTGTTCACACAAAACTAGCAATTCAAGGCATAGTCCATTGTCAAGTTGTGAATGGATGTAGCTTAAAGTTCTAGGCAGAAGTTCAACTTAACAGTCTCTGCTGAAACACTGGTATATTAAACAAGTGGTGAGAGAAGGCAAATCTCTAAATGCGTATTTGAGATCTGGTGGGGGATTGTTAGAATTAATGGGCTAGGCCCATAGCAATTTCTGAAATCTCAAAGCCCATGTGTAAAATGGCAAGTGGTGGTGCTAAGTTTAGTCCCACCTTGGAAGTTGAAGAAGAGTTGGACCTCTTTATATAGTGGGTTCTCTCCACCACTCTAAGTGGAGTGTGAGAAGAGAAAGGGAAAACCACACACGCGCGCTCGCTCGCCTCGCCTCGCCTGGCCGTGGCGTGGCGAGGCGAGGCGAGGCGAGGCGGCGCGTACATGCGACATGCGCGTGAATGGTCCGCCGAAATCCGGTCCGTCTCCTTGCAGGAGCGCAGCTTCCTTTTGCCGTTTTATTTTTATGTCTTGGCAGACAAGTTTTTGATTTCTTGTCCGGTAAGTATACGAATTAGAAACCGAGTCGGTTTGGGATTGTGGTCGCGACACAATACCGCCTCTGGTCCTAATATATATACAGCTACCGGCTGCGGCCAGAGATACACCGAAAAAACACGTAGGGTTTTGCCTCATCTCACAACTTGCGCCGCCATCGTAGTCTACTCCATCCCAAACGCCGGCGTGCATCGGCACGTGGGAGAGCAGGTCTCCGAAACCGTTCGTCTTTGCGATCCTGCACCGGGAGAGGACGAATTAGGTTTTTGGGAAGCGCTGTGCGCGACTGCTCAAATTCGTCATGACGGGTCGTCTTCCGTCCAAGTCGGGCGGTGCTACTCATCGTCGTATTCATCGCTGTCAGCAGCAGATCGTCGCCAACATCGTCATCAACACTGTCGCACCCATAATAGCTAATGATCAGTACGTCCAACATCCTCTGTTCATGTCTGTTTCTACAGCTATTGTTACGTGTTTGCTGCTGTCATGCATGTCTTGCTGTTCTTCTAGTTTGCTAGATTATTGCATGCTAGTATCTCTTCTAGTCATGAATTATTTACTGGAATTAATCATGAACTTGCCTAATATTCCAACACACATTTCATAGGAAAATAAATATTAGCCTAGATTCAATGAAAAATCCTATGATGTAAAGCAATGACATCTCTTCTTCGCATTCCTATTCATCAAATTTGATATACATGACATCTCCGTGACTTTTCAATTTCTATAATTTTTCTACCCTATAAATCAAAGGAGGCCTAAATGCATCAGACGCTCGTCAGAAAATCAGAACTGGGCATGGCCGTGCAAGTGCCTCATGTGCGGGCTTTTTTTTTTCTTTTCAGAATCGTGCCTCATGTGCATACAAGGAGTGCTCCTATTCGGGGCCTTGTGCGCAAATACTGACTAATAACGCCTGCGTCACTATAAGGTGGGCCACGGCCCAGCACTCCCGCTCGGGTCGCTAGCGGTAGTCGCCTAACTCAGATTTTTTTCACTACGCTGGCTTAGATATTTGGTCATGTTAGCCTTAAAGAACTAGCCGTTGGAGAAACAACCAAAACAACTGCTAGAAAAAACAGGTATTGTTTTCTTTGATAAAACATCATAATTTAAAGAATGTTCAAGAAATAAAAAATGTTCATGAATTCAAACTATTTCATAAACTAGAAAATATTTGGAATTAGAAAAGTACACAAAAATTGAAAAAAGTTCACTAATTAGAAAAATAGTTTCAAATTTGAAAAATGTTTCCCGAATTAGGAAAATAATAATAATAAATAAGCACTAAAAAACCGAATGAAATACAAAAAGGAAAAAGAACAAAAACACATGTAGAAAATAACAGTGAAAGAACAAACGGTCTGGAAAGTTCTAGCTTCCACAAGCTCTAAAACCGGAACCAGATTTCGCTCGAAAAATGCTAAATGGGCCGGCCCACACAAATCGACCAAGAGGGAACATGTGCGCTGCAAAACCAATAGCCTATAAGTTCCCCCAAATAAATATAGCCTACAAGTGGTGTTATAGGTGCCAAATAGGAACTAGCATCCAGAAGCAGAAGAACGGGAGCCATTCCCAACAAAATATTTATCGATTTTCTATTTTGTTTTCTAATCTGCTTTCCGGCCTGGGTTTTATTCCTTCATGTTTCTTTTAGGACTTTTTTGTGTGGTGACTGAAACTAGTTTTATTTCACATTTGCCAAACTAAAATGCATCGGAAACTCGTGAGAAATTCAGAATAGCATTTGGGCGTGTAACTGCCCCATGTGTAGTTTTGCAACCGTAAATTGGATTAAAATAATTTATATATGTAATTTTATCAGAAAAATGTGTAGTTTCTAACCGTGCTACTATTTGTTCCTATGAAACACTTTAAAATTATGTTTATGACATAACCTTAATTAACCTAATTAATTGTTATGCTGTATTTTCAAAAATGCTAACACACAATATAACCTTTATATATATTAAGTATGTTAGGAGGGTGTATATATTTGGATCGGAGGGAGTATGAATGATTAGTTTGACTGGGCATGTAGGAGTAATGAAGAAAGGAGAAAATAAGGGCGTGATATTCTTTTTATTAATCTTCAGTATATGCAGAGATGACTTACAACACATTTAATAAAATCCTTTTATTGATTTTTCTCACGACTTGGTGCAAATTCGAAACATTGCTTCAACTTACAAATAATGCCTTTGTATGAAGTTTTTTTGAAAATTAGGCTCCTTAAGATCAGAATAGTTCGTAGAAAAGTCATACCAAAAGTATTTTATGTGTAGCATGCTTCTTAATGTAATACTGATATGAATTTCTGCTACACCTCAGTATGCGTCTCTCTGTCGTGGCCGCGCACAATTCGAATGTTGTTGGGCCGTGCTGACGAATATTTCAGTGTACATGTCAATTATCTCCCCCGTTGCAACACACATGCATATGTGCTACTAACACTAAATGGGCCTATTCACATAAATCGACCGACGGGGAACTTGTGCGTCGCGTACCGAATAACCTACAAGTGGCGATATATGTGCCAAATAGGAACCGGAGTCCAGCAGAACAGGAGCGATTCCTAGCAAAATATTTAGGGATTTTTGGTTTTGTTTTCTAATCTGATTTTCGGCATGGTTTTATTCCTTCCTGTTTCTTTCAGTATTTTTTTCTTTTTATCGTTTTGTTTCTTTTATTACTATTTTGTTCTTTTTATTTGTATGTTTTATATGCTATTTTAATGCTTCTCTTTTATATTTAATTACATGAAGATTTTTTTAAAATGAGTAAAAAATATATTTTAGTTCTATGTTTTATCTTGTTAATTCATTTTTTACTACTTCCTTTTCTTTTTTGGTTATTTTTGTAATCATGTATTTATATAATGTGCAAAGTGTTTCTATAATGTTCACTTATTTTAAAAATGATCATCATTTGAAAAGGGTCATTGTGTTTGATTAAATGTGCATACTGCATTCAATATATTTTTCATCATGTATACAAAACATTCAACATGCATTTAAAAGTTGTCAGCGTGTATTTCAAATAATGTGATGGGTGTATTTAAAACGTTCGTCATGTGCTTAAAAATGTTCTTTGAATATCTAAAAAACATGTAACCATGTATTTTAAGAATGTTCTTCCCATATTTTATTTTTACTTATTTTCCTTTTTGTTCATTTTAGTTCTTTTTTTCAGTTTTTTTTCTATCTTGTATTTATACAATGTTTTAAATAATTTTTAGAAAATCAATTACAAGACCTTTTTTTTATTGTGATCATAGATTTGCTGTTTCCCAAAATAATGAAAATGTTTATTAAAAATTTCGTCTACAGGTTCGACTCCTTCGTCAAACTCAAGCTTGCTTGCCAAAGTGGTTGATTCGTTGTTAGTATATCTTTAATTTAGTGCTTCCCCTGAAAAGGCGATCTTTAGTTCTACTAGTGATGTTTATAGATTTAGATCGAAAGCAGTTCTTTGGATAGATTTTCCTGTGTACAAAATATTTCCCCCGTCAAAATTTGACTGATGGACCCTTATTTGTGCAAAATTAGTTATGTAGTCCCTCTGTCTCAAAATAAGTGTCTCAACTTTATACTAACTTTAGGACGGAGGGAGTGCAAGTTAGAAACTACTTGGGGCAATTTCTTTGGAGAAAGATTGAGGAAATTTTTGAGATGCGTGTTGGATTGCGGTCTATGGATATAAGGGTGTAATGTCTATATGTTATCATGACATATATGATTTGACCTAAAAATGCAATTTAATCAATAACATCTATAATTTTGATTCCTTACCAATAATATTGTGATTCCTTTGTAGCAGGGTATGGAGCGTTTTGTTTGCACATACAATTCTCATGAATTTTAAGCACATGGTAAAAAAAAATCGTTGCAAACGTACGGGCATGTTTGCTATTACTAATCAAACGTGTGGGCTACTGTTTGTCATTCAAAGATCAATGTACATCCTCATCAATCATGTCTACCTATACCGCTCACATGACACATCCACAGCGGAATCAGAGGAAAATAATTAATACCAACACTGCAGCTGCAGCATCTGGCCAAATGCAGGTCCAGTACGGTTGCTATTGGTAGAAGAGCAAGGTGTAGAAGAGCTGGTTCCAGGTGTCCGGTAGGCCCGGGAGGCACCAGTGGCTGCAGTCGGCGGAGCCGGCGGGGTTGCCGCGCTGCGCCGGCGAGAAGTCGCCGCTGTAAACCGACGGGTGCGCGTCCTTCCGCAGCGCCGACAGCGCCGTGATGTCGAGCAAACGGACCGGGCTTTTCATGCCCTGCAGCACCGTTTTCGTCACCTGCTCCTGGCCCATCGGCTGCGCCGTGGAGTTGAGCCCAGCCAATGGGACCGTCTCTCCGTAGCAGTTCTTGGACACCGGGTTGGGCCACTCCTTGGAGCTGCTCGAGCCCAAGCCAGACAAAAAAGTCGCGTTAAAAGTGTATTTATTCTTAAAAAAATACAGTGCAGTGTAATACAGGGTGTGAGCCATGTGTGATTACTTAGATGGGTGCAGTGCAGAGGAGTTAAGTTAGTACCTGTAGTGGGTGGGGGACATGGACTGGAAGAAGACACGGGTCTTGGCCGGGTCGACGTTGAGGTCCACCCAGTTGGCCCATGTGGTCATCCCGCGCTGGAACGCCACCATCCTATCCATGTCCTCCGAGTACCGCCCGCCCTCCCCCATGTAATCCCACCTGCACACAGCACACACAGTCACACACACGATGGTGTCAATTTTAGCTTGTGCACCCGGTAAACGAAGCTAAACTGGAGAGGAAGAAACTGGGCGGGCGTACGTACCCCTGAAGCGCGCCGGTGTGCGTCCACCAGTGGCCGGAGTTGAAGGAGAGCACGTCGGCGCCGCGCCATGCCTGGGCGTTCTCGGCGATGTCGTCGAGCATGAGGACCCGTTTCCCCTGCACCACGTCGATGTCCACCAGGTACGGCGCGCGGTAGAAAGACACCACCAGCTCGTACTCCTGCGGCCCGGTACATGTCCAAGTAGTTGTAGTTAATTTCGCCCAAATTCCCGAACAGCAAGAATATCGAGGGCGTGTATGTGCATGAATCGCGCACGTACCATGAACCTGTAGGTATAGAGAGGGTCGGCGGAGACGAGCTGCGACGGCGACTGCGGTGCGGCGGCGTGCAGCAGGCAGACGAGCGACTCCCACTGGTTACGGCCCAGCGAATCCCCCACGAACATCACCGTCTTCCCCTTCATCCGCGTCAAAAAGTCTGCGCCGTCAAACCTACGTACAGCGCTAGTCATGTCACCAAGACGTACCACCACATCTCTGCAGCATGCATGTCATGCACGACCATGGCAATCACCATGAGTCATGGCGCAGTTTGTGTACAGTCACGTACGTACGTACCTGGGTAGCTCGCAGCTGGCCGGCTTCCAGCGGTACCGGAGGTAGTCGGAGTCCGGCCGGCCGTAGAGCTGGCAGTTGAACTCCGCGTCGATGACCGGGCACTTGTAGCCGGTGTAGGCAGCCTCGGCGGAGCCGTCGTCGCGGACCCAGCTGCCGCTGAAGACGTCGCAGCCCTTGGGCCCGGGCAGGACGTCGCGGCGGTGGCGCCGCCCGAGCCCGACGGCGAGCGCCGAGGCGGGCAGAGAGAGGGCGTGGAGGAGCAGGACGGCGAGCACGGAGCTCTTGCACAAGAGCAGCATCTTCTTCCACAAAGAGAAGAGAAGGAAAGGGAAAGCGAAGCCACCTTTCCTCCGGCGCCTTTATACCACCGCCCGACGAATCGATCACGAGGCGGCTCTCTTGCCGCGGCGGATTAGCGACGGAGGCGGCTCGTGAGTCGTGACTGAATGAAGAGAGAATTATTAGGAGAGCGACTGGGCGGGGCAGGGGAGGTGTGCATGTGAGGGTAAGATCGAGTTGCCGGCCGATTACAGTTCACGTGATGCAGGGGTTTGCGACGATCGTCTTAGCATTGGCAGTGGGGCACTACACACCATGGAATCTATGGATTTGTTGTTGCCCTTCCCTTTGGTGCACGTAGACGTGGCCTTGGGTGCATGGAAAGATTTGAGTTTTGGAATTCGTGCGGGCATCGAAATGGAATGTTTATGTCTGCACTGCACGCACCGTCGAACGCGGAAAGCTTGTTTTTGGAATCCGGGGTAGATTTTTTCTTACCTTTCCTTCCTTTTCAACGTCTATTTGAGGCAGCGAATCTGAGCTGACAAGATGGCACAGTAGGCTGGACTGTTTGCACGTTGTCACGGGCCAAGCTAGTCCCCTCTCGATAGTCTAGTGGCTGCCATGGGTCCATGCTGGATGTCGGATCGGGAAATGTCTGCAGCTTGTGGCCGCATGCACTTCAAGAGAAAAAAACCAAGGAACAGAAGAACGACTGA
Organism: Triticum aestivum; assembly: GCF_018294505.1. Lineage (NCBI taxonomy): Eukaryota > Viridiplantae > Streptophyta > Magnoliopsida > Poales > Poaceae > Triticum > Triticum aestivum. The sequence goes on from NC_057805.1 coordinate 338,939,265, forward strand.
GACAGTGGACCAGTTTTGGCACCAGTAACCACAGTAATTTTACCTCCCTCGGTTAACCCGCTCTTGTGTATTTCTTTTGAGAATTACTCTTTCTTTTGAGAATTAAAGAGACGGCAATATCTTGATTCTCCGTTTCATGCCCTTTTTGGGCGCCTTTCCCTAAAGGCTGTGACTTTTGGAGGAAGTTTGCATTTCACAAGAAAGTGATATGCGGTGATAATATGCTTTCCTTCTTGCTTGACTTTTTCATGCAAGGAGGAGGATTGAACGACCACGGTCTTTAGCTGCAATGGATGGGACTGGGTCTCTCGGGATTTGTTCCACCGATTTGGTTGCCGGGCTTCTAGCAGAATTTGTCATTCATGAGGATCATTTTTCTTTTAAAAAAATTAATTCCTTCTAGGGACAACCATGGGTAACAGTTATTGTGATCAGAATATGGACTTTGAAATAATAAATAAAAGGCTACGTGCATCACTCGATGCAAAGACCGAAAGGCATTCCCTCCCGCTTTTCAGGAAAAAAATACACCACTGAACCACCCAGAGAGAAAGAAGATGCGAGTGAACTGAAAGGCAAAGAGAGTTTACGACGAGCAAGAAAAAAAATGACATCATCAACTCGTGAACCCTCTACTCTGCTCTGACAACCATCGATAAGAGCAACTTTGGCAGTCATTATATAGGCCCGATCATAATAATAACTGTTATTATGAAAATTTTGGGCAAACATTCCACTCTAGTAGAGCCGCTACTCAATTCCGGATTGTCATAATTGATGAAGGACGCTTCATATCGAGCTCCCGAGTCACCATGTTTGGAGGCTATGGGATGTTGCTTTGAAGCGTGTTCCATTGCCAATGACATAGATGAGCAGACGACCATGGCTTCAGGAAGCGGCTCAATTAATGGTAGATGCCACCTACCCAACTGCCATGTGCCCCTTCCCACCATTTTTCCCGTAGCTTGCGCTCTTTCCCACCACCTTTTCCTGTCGTCGTCACGTTTTTTCACCACCCACCACTATAAAAAGGTCTACCCTCACCACTTCCACCATGACGCCCGGAGCTCCTCTTACTTTCTACTTCCCTCTCCACTTTCATCCGAACACTTCCCCTTCGATCAGACTGGGTTCCGCTATTGGAGGAGGAGTATTGGCTGCTCAACGAGGAGCAAGCAACGGAGGAGTCCGCCAGCATGGTTGATTAGGAGGAGTGGGATCACTGCAATGCGGAGAACGCAGCACAGGAGGATCCGGCCTTCACCATTGAGTGGCCGGATTGGGGTCCCAAAACGCACACCATCGTTTAGGAATTCGAGAACGACAACGTGAGATTCCATACTCCTGTATGGGCAATAGAGGCCTCTCCCGCGCCACGTGCAACGGCGACTCCCCATCACCTCGCTGTTGAGGAGGCACATGATGAGCGTAAGCTACTGATACATGCATTTTGCATCATGTTTTCCAACTGTTATTTTTATCGTTTTAAAGTTATATTTCACATTTTGACAAAATTCTAATGCCTTTTATCTTAAATTGCAAGTTACATCACAAGAGGGAGATTGTCGGCACCTGGAATTCTGGACCTGAAAAGAGCTACAGTAGAGATAACTATTCTCCTGAGTTCCAAATGACCTGAAAATTACGGAGATTTATTTTGGAATATAAAAAAAATACTGGAACAAAAATATACCAGAGAGGGCCCACCATGGGCCCACAAGCTCAGGTGGCGCGCCCTCCCCCTGGGCACTCCATGTAAGCTTGTGGGCCCACAAAGGTATCCCGAAGCCCATCTTCTGCTATATGAAGCCATTTTTCCTACAAAATCTGAAGAAGACTTTTGGGAAGAAGCACCGCCGTCTCGAGGCGGAACCTGGGCAGGAGTACTTTTGCTCTCCGGTGGAGCGATTCCGCCTGGGACACTTCCATCCGGGAGGGGGAAATCGAAGCCATCGTCATCACCAACGCTCCTCTCTTCATGGCAGGACTCATCTCCATCAACATCTTCACCAGCACCATCTCATCTCCAAACCCTACTTCATCTCTTGTATCCAATCTTTGTCTAAAACCTCAGATTGTTACTTGTGGGTTGCTAGTAGTGTTGATTACATCTTATAGTTGATGCTAGTTGGTTTACTTGGTGGAAGATTATATGGTCAGATTGTTAATCATATATTTATCTGCTCTAATCATGAACATGAATATGATTTGTGAGTAGTTCCATTTGTTCTTCAGGACATGGGAGAAGTCTTGTTATAAATAATCATGTGAAGTTGGTTTTAGTTCAATGTTTGATATGTTATGTTGTTCTTCCTCTAGTGGTGTCGTGTGAATGTCGACTACATGACACATTACCATGTTTGGGCCTAGGGGAAGGCATTGTGGGATTAGTTTCTAGATGATGGGTTGCGGGAGCGACAGAAACCAAAACCCTAGTTTATGAATTGTTCTATAAGGGGTTGATTTGGATCCATATGTTTCATGCTATGGTTAGATTTATCTTAATTCCTTTCTCGTAGTTGTGGATGCTTGTGAAAGGGGGTAATCATAAGTAGGTTGTTTGTTTAAGTAAGAACATCACACATAAAAACTTATCGAAGCACACGAGTCCATGAATCATGAGGAAAATAACTAGATGAATTCCCATGTATCCTCGATAACGTTTTGATCACTATAGGAAGTACTTCCGGCTTGTCCTTTGCTATAATACGGATTGGGACACCTTGTTGCACCTTGTTACTTTGGTTACTTGTTACTTGTTACGAATTATCTTGCTACCAAACTATCTATCACAACTACTTTACAACACATGCAGAGAATACCTTGCTGATAACCCCTTATTAATTCCTTCTGCTTCTCGTTGTGTTTGACACTCTTACTTATTGAAAGGACTACGATTGGTCCCCTATACTTGTGGGTCATCATGACTCTTTTTTGGCCCTATTGCTTGGAAGTGAAGCGCTCTTGGTAAGTGGAATTTGATAAGGAAACATTTATAATATGTGCTGAATTTTATCTTCACTTGTTACTACAGAAGATAATGGGCTTGTTCGGGGTATCTTCACCTTGAGCAGAAGTGGTAAGAGTTGAGACTCCACCTACTCAAAATATTTATTTTGAAACCCCTTTTGGTGTATTGGAAAAATTTCATGCTAATCCCTATGCAGGGATGGAACAAGATTGTTTAAGCTTGCAGGTTTATCAGAGGATGAAGTTAAGAAGAAATTATTCCCTTTATCTTTAGAGGGAAAATCAATGGCATGGTATAGGCTATTGGATGATCTTGAAACATGGGACTTGAACCTACTGAAGCTGGAATTCCATCAAAAAATATTATCCTATGCACTTGGTTCATCGTGATCAGAATTATATTTATAATTTTTGGCCTCGTGAAGGAGAAAGTATCGCTCAATCCTTGGGGAGGCTTAAGGACATGATTCTAAAATATCCCAATCATGAGATCTCAAGAGATGTTATTGTTCATAATATTTATGCTCGACTTTCTCATAATGATAGAACAATGCTTGATTCTTCTTCTGATGGTACTTTCTCAAAAAGAAGTATTGAATTCAAATGAGATCTTATTGAAAGAACTAAATGCAACTCTGAAGATTGGGAGGTCGACAAAGGTAATGAATCAGGTATAAATCTTGAGTATGATTGTGTTAAGTATTTTATGGAAACATGTTTTTCATAAGTTTAGTGCAAAATATGCACTTGATTTGGAGATAGTAGCTACATCCTATGAATCTTTTGCTGCTCATGCTGATCTTCCTAAAGTGAAGTGGTTTAAATTTCATCCACCTATTAAATATATTTGTGAAGAACCCATTATGGCCAATACTGGAATACTTGCTGACACTGCTAACCATGTTGTGCCTACTGCTTATATTGAGAAGCCCCATTTTTTGGCTAGGATTAAGGAACATGCTAAGGCTACAACTGTGGTTCATAAGAGTAAATCTTAAAGCACCTAAACCCTCTGAACAAATTAAAGTAGGATCTTCTATTACAATGGTTATAGATCTCTTGGTTGATAATATTGATGGTCATGTTATATACTTTTGTGAGGAAGCCACTAGAATTGCTAAAATTGCAAGAAATGAACAAGATATGCTAGATAAGAATATGAAAGTTGTTGGCATGCCTGTTGTTTCTATTAAGATGGGAGATCATTGTTATCATGGTTTATGTGATATGGGTGCTAGTATAAGTGTTATTCCTGTCTCTATCTATCAAGAAGCCATGCATGATATTTCACCTACCGAGATAGAATAGATTGATGTTACTATTAAGCTTGCAAATAGGGATACCATTTCACTGCTTGGGATTGTTAGAGATGCTGAATTCTTGCGTGGTAAGATTCTACTAATTTTCTAGTACTTGGATCACAACAAGATAACTTTTGTCCCATTATATTTCATAGACCCTTCTTTAATATGTTGCTAAAACTGATTGTGTTAAAGAAAAAGTTATGGTTAAGTTTGGTGACGTATCTCATGAATTTAATTTTCTAAGTTCACTAGACAACCTCAGGATAAAGATTTACCTAATAAAGATGTTATTATTGGTCTTGATTCTATTTTCGTGCCTCCTACTGATCGTTTAGAGCAATATTTGTTAGATCATGAAAACGATATGCATGTGAATGAAAGAAATGAAATGGATGAAATGTTCTTTAGGTAAGAGCCTATCCTTAAGCATATTTTGCATGTTGAAATTTTGGGAGATCCTCCTCCAACTAAGGGTGATCCTGTGTTTGAATTAAAGAAATTCCCTAATACTTTGAAATATGCTTATCTAGATGAAAAGAAGATATATCATGTTATTATCAATGCTAACCTTTTAGTGCAAGAAGAAAAGAGATTATTGAAAACTTTGAAGAATCATCGTGCTGCAATTGGATATACTCTTGATGATCTTAGAGGCGTTAGTCCTACTCTATGCCAACATAAAGTTAGTAAGGAGCCCGATAACAAACCAGTCGTCAATCATCAACGTTGCTTGAATCCTAAGATGAAGGATGCGGTAAGAATGGAAATATTAAAGCTCTTGCAGGCTGCTACTTGTGAGATGCGTTGGGATTTTCCTCGAAGAGGAAGGATCAAGCAATATAGTGGCAGATAGTATTTCCCTTAGTAGAGAACCAACGTTATCGAATCACTAGGAGACTCACGCAAACTGTAGGAACGAAGTATGTCTACCAGAGGGGGGTGAATGGGAGTTTTAAAATTTATTTTGAAAACTTCAAAACTCTCAGAACAAAGTAGCGGAATGAAGGATAATAGATAATAGTGAATGGAAGAAAACTACCGAACTAAAACTAAGCACAGTCATCGAAGGAAATCACATGATGGTAAACATACATACAAGGAATACGAATGGAATAAAGTGAAGTAATAACCAGTGATGCTCGATGGAGACAAAGGATTTGGTAGACCAATTCGTCCTTCTACACAAAGACTATGTTTGGTTGGAGGGGTTGTGATTTAACACAGAAGATAAACCCTCTTCACCCTATTCTCCTCGACAATTGGTTCGTCAACCAATACCGATTACTCGTGGTAGATACTTGAGGTGATCTTCAAACCTTTACAGACTTCTTCTTCGAGAACCACAATCACACTTGGTCTCTGAAGGAAATGACACCTAACCATCTAGAGAGTTTGCAGCCCTGAAGAGTAATAGGTGGAGCGTACTGGACTTAGAATCGAGTGATGCTAAACCACTATCTAATTCTTCGGCTCTAGGGTTTTTCTCTCGGTGGATTTTATATTCAAATCACTCTGGAGAGGTGGTTGCTCAACAATCTTCCTAGAATCAAATGGAGTAGCCACCAAACGAAGTCAATGTGGCGTTGCTATTTATAGCCGCAATCTTCCCTGATGGGAAATGACCATTTTGAACACGCGGTCCAGCCAATGGCCAACGACATGTTTGCAACGGTCAGATTTTTGAAGCAACGGTAACATTACTTGAGGAACAAGTAATGCTAACTCTTCGGTCCGAAAGAAATCTCTCGTAGCGAAGAAGATCACAATCCCTTGCTGGCAAAAAATTTCTCAAAACATAAAGAGGTTTCTCTTACAACTTTCATAGGTTTGAGTGTAGCATCAGAGAACCTAAGCTTCAAACACTATACCCCTCTTAATAGTATGGCAGTCCTATGACTCAATGAAAGAAAAGAGGAACAATGAAACAAATGCTACATCTTCACTTCGTCTTCGACTTCCTTCAGCTGCAGTCATTTTCTTCGGAACATAAGCTTCGTGAATAATGCTCACTACAGCGCAGGGCATATTCTTCGAAGTTAATAGCGAACTCCTCGTGACTTCAGGGACTTGTTACTTTGCGTGTACTAGCAAACACACCAGCCCCTTACTGTTTATGTCAAAAATCTTCAAAAGATAAGGAGGCAACTAATTGCACCAACAATATTCCCCTTTTCGAACGATTATTGACAAAACAGATAATCATCAACGAGAGAAAGATGTGCGATAAAGAACAAGATGAGAGTGATAAAGTGTTACAGTTCTCAAGGATGAAATATGCTCCCCTGAATGTATGCATGCATATTAATTTGTTTCGAAGAGATAATCCAGCAATAGATATACTGTATGGAGGAGATTTTATTCATTCAATATAATGATTAGCACATATGGGATAAGATCCATTTTTAGTAACTGTGCAATCATTCATAACACTACAAAAAAAATACACTTCCGTGATGATACGTGTTTGTCACAGTAGGTCACGTTTTCTGTCATGCATGTACATCCATGACAATTTTATGATAGAATCAAGATAGTCATACATGTGATGTTGTAGAAGTGTTCCATGACATTACCAAAATTATCATCACGGAAGTGTCCACTTCCATGACGATAAATGACGCGTCGTGGAAGTGTTTTTGTCAAGGATAACCGACACGTGGCATCCACCATAACGGGTTGCCGTTAAGCTATCGGGTCCGGTTTTGATCCAATAACCCGTTAACAGCCTAGAACAATGAGGATTTTCCACGTGTAAAATTCTCATTGGCCGGAGGAAACACGTGTTGGCTCACCGTTGGGACAGATATCATCCATTCATTGGACAGGAGGCGCCTATGATACGTCGACACGTGGCATGACCCAACAGAGGCCCATTCCGGTTAGGGGTGGGCATAAAAACCGTGAACCGAAAACCGGAGCCAAAAAACCCGGGATCGAAGCCGAGAAACCCGAAGACCGATGCTGCAGTTGTATACTCGGTTAGCAAAAATTAGAAACCGAAATTACTTCGGTGCGTTCGGTCATTGGATAAGGTTGACCGAATTCACCGAACTGACCGAATACTATATACATCCCGTCCCAACGAAGCCCAATAGCCCATCCATACGAAGCTTTTCCAAGCCTTTTTTTCTTGATCGAAACAAAACAGCCTCGTACCGCACCTTATCCCCAAACGAGCTCCAGGCTTCACCCACGCATATCCAGCGCCGCCGCCTCGCACAGTCCCAGCGGCGGCTGGCTGTTCCGATGGCCCATGGCTCCGACACGGCGCGGCGGCAACGCCCATACTCCCACACAGCGGTGGCCGAAGGCGCACCTGGCTCCCAAGCGGCGGCGGGGGCAGCGCCCATGGATTCCACGCGACGGCGGCGGGGGCAGCGCCCATGGATCCCACGCGACGGCGGCGGCAGCGTCCATGGATCCCACGCGACGGTGGCCGGCGAAGTCATGGCTCGCATGTGGCAGCGAGCCAACCACCATCACCCCTTCACAGTCGGCGCATGTACCGAGGTTTCCCAACACAATGTTTGTTGGTTGTTCGTTGTTTCTTTTGACTCCCGATTTCATTTTCTTTTTTGAGGAATTGAATCCTGATTTCTTGACCCATAACAAATACGGTGTATCTCAATGCTCTTCGGTTGTAACCGAGGGACCGAACCGAATTATCGGTCCACCGAAGTCTCGGTCATCGTTTTTTGGTAGGACCGATCGGTCATTAAATTTGGGAAACCGGATTTTAAGATAACCCGAAGCACCGAACCGAATGGTTCGGCCTAACCGAATGCCCAGCCCTAATTCCGGTGAAAAGGCCGGCCCGTTTGACTTTGTCAAAAGGTAACGGGCCGGCCCATGGAAAGCCTGTTAACGGCCTGTTCGTATATAGCCCATTTACGGCCCGCTAACTCACGGCCCGTTACGACCTATCGTAATTAAGCCCAGTAGCTTCATCTGGGCCGTCCAATATGATTCCAACCCGTTGTAACTTCCGGCCCATGTATGGCCCATGATGTCTTTCGGCCCATACGAGGACATTTGTAACTCTTGGCCCATTAACGGCCCATGGCGAATCTGGCCCACAATGAACAGTGTATTGCTTTATACCCATTAACGGCCCATTATTCCATTGGGCCGTTTCCAGCCTGTGTTATCTTTCAGCCTTCTCAGGGCCCATTTATTCTTGGGCTCATTTCCAGCATTCGGTTGCTTACGGCCCGTTACTGGCCTTTTTTGCTTGTGGACCAAATTCAGCCCGTGGTTACAATCCGCCCGTTTGCGGCCCGTTAATCCGTTCGGCCATTTTCATAGCGTCATCAAATACGGCCGATTAACGACGACTCGTTATGGTCGGCCCATGAACGAACGATTCCAAATCTAGCCCATTTACGGCCCATAATGCGGTCTGTTATTGGTCCATGTTTGGCCGATCGATCATACGGCCCGTAGAAGGCCCATTGATGCTACGGCCCTTAGAAGGCCCATTGTTTCTATGGCCCTTAGAAGGCCCATTGTTTCTACGGCCCGTAGGAGGCCCATGGTAACTACAATAAATATGTAGCCCATTGTTATTGTGGCCTAGTTTTAAAAAATAGGTTATTGCGGCCACTAGCAAACTCTGGAAAAGAACTGCACTGACTACAAGCAAACAAATAAACAAGACAATAAGGAAATAAATAAGCAAGCAACTTACGCTAGGCTATCACGGCTATTACACATATTACATCCACTAGGCATCAATGTTTGCCACCATTGCAAATATAGGGAACAAAGCATCATATCATATACACTGGTTGTCAAAGTTGGCGACCAGTGCAAATAAACGCTGCAGCAAAACAAGTCCAGAACTGAAACCACTTCAGAAGAGCTCAAGAAATAATATCCTGGGTACCCATAATCCTGGCAAGATGCTTAGCAAGCTTATTAACTTTCTCTTGTTTGGCGCTTAAATCCTCCAGCGCTTGCTGTTGCACCAGAAAGTATGCATCTGAATTCTGCAGGGACTTCCTTAGTCCTTCAGCTTCCTGTTGCAGCACATCTGATCGATGTCTTTCAACTTGAAGTTGAGACTCAAGAAGACGAACTGATTCAGGCAGTGAGTTCGAAGAGCTTGTGCCAGCAGTAGTGGCAAGTAACTCGAACACTACATCAAGACAGGACTTTTGGGTTCTATCACTGTCGTCAAGATAGTTTTTATCAGCTTTCTTGGAGACCAACAGGGATGTCTCACTATCTTGAACCTTATCTGCATTACTTACTTTACCATTGCATAACGGGGTACTGTTCTCCAATATTTTGTCCGCATTCTAAAAGAGAAACAAGCAGACACATCACAGGTTTACCATGTTGTATATGAAACTCATTTTGGTAAATCAGTTTAGTAGTGAAGTGGACAGGATAACAGCATGAAACAAACATATATCTATGTACCATGGTCACTTTATGGTCTATATCATTCTAGCTTTTGTTGCCAAATCAAGATAGAGACACGGTTCAAATAATATTTGTTCAAGACAAAGCAGAATAGACAGAATATAATTGTGGGAAACTACAGAGCAATAACAACACTTGTAATGTGCATGACATGAGAACATAACTGTTTATTCAATTGAAATTGAAATCAACATAGAGCAAGTTACAACAGCAAACCGGTTAAAGAAAACAGGTTTAAAACATACTTGTTGCGCCATTGGAGTTTCAATTCCATCCTTCAAATTTGAAAATAGTTGGTATGAGTAAATACAGTGATGCAAGAGCAAAGGAGTATGAACCATAGCTACAGAACCTGACCTGAGAACAATTCTTCTTCTGCTTTAAGCGTTGAGTTAGGATTCAGAGTGGTGGTCCTCGTTCTTTGGGCACTGCAGTTCCCTTACTAACTGCTCGTGTTTGGGTGCTCTGTGGTGGAGACGGTGTTGTGTCAACTGGAACTGGGTTACTATCTGCTGGGGTTGGGGTTAGAAGGGGTGTAGCTGGTTCTCTGTCCAACTGGGTAGGGGTACAATCTGCGGGAGCCTAGGTTATGTGTGGTGGGGCTGGTTCTTGGGCAAGTACAACCGTGGTTCTATCTGCATCAACTGGTAGCACTATATTTTCTGAAGACCGTGTTGTTACCCCCTTAGATACTGCCATCACCCTCTCCAATTCAAATGGCTGATAGACAAGAAAAGTAATTGAATGTACATACATTGTATGATAGACAGGTGCAATGGATAGTGGGGAATAAAAGAGGGCATGAAATAATTCACATTTATGTTGTATAACCAAACAGGATAGCATGACACAATTTCACATATATGATGGCTAACTAAACAGGATAGCATGACACAATTTCATATATATGATGGCTAACTAAAAAAGATGGAAAGACATAGTTCAAAATATGATGACTATGTAAACAAGATGACATGATATAACTATATAATGTGTTTATTAAATAGGTTGGCATGCCATAATTCACATACATGCCGCCTATGGAAACATGATAGCATGATATAATTCACGGATAGAATGACATAATTCAAAATATGATGACTGTAAACACTAAATAGGGTGAGATGATATAACTATATGATGTCTTTACTAAATGGGTTGCCATGCCATAATTCAGATAGATGCTGTGTATGTAAACATGATGGCATGATATAATTCAAATATATGATTTATATAGTAAGCAAGTAAGCAGATGGCAATCCATATATGATGTAAAAACTAAGCAATGCAAGACAACATGCATGACATGAGTAATATAACCCTGCCAAGTTTGAGCATAGACCTCAGGGGGGAAATAGGACTAGTCATCAGTCTCTGCATCCTCCTCTGAGGAGCTCTCTGTAACCAGCAAGATGTCTGCTTCAGCAGGTAGCATTGTCTGCTCTAAATACCTTGTTTTCACTCCAGATACTTCCATCACCGCTTCAAATGGCTGATGCACAGGAAGAGTAGTTGAATATAAAAACGTCGTCGACAAATGGAACATGCAATACAAAAAAATTATAGCATGATATAATTCACATACATGATGATTGGCTAAACAACATGGCATTGCATAATTCACATATATAATGCCTTGCAACAAGATAGCGTTGCATAATTCACATATATAATGTCTTGCAACAAGATGGCAATGCATAATTCACATATATGGTAATTAGACACTAAATAGGTGGCATTCACACAAAGCATGTCTAAACTAATCAAATGACATAGCAATGCATGACACCATACGCACGATATGAGCAACATAACCCTGCCAAGTTAGAGCATACACCTCGGGGGGGGGGGGGTAGGATTGGTCATCTGTCTCTGAATCCTCCTCTGAGGAGCTATCCGTAACCAGCGAGATATGCGCTTCGTCAGATAGCATAGTCTGCTCTGAAGACCTTGTTTTCACTCTAGAATTTTCCATCACCGTGTCAAATGGCCGATGCACACGAAGAGTAGTTGAATGTACTAACATTGTTGACAAATGTAATACGTAACAAAAAAAAGGATGGTCTGATATAATTCACATATAAGATGACTGGCTAAGCAGGATGGCATTGTAAAATTCACATATATGATGCCTGGCTAAACAAGATGGCATTGCATAATTCACATATACGATGAAGAAACTAAACAGATGGCATTCACACAAAGCATGTTCAAACTAAGCAGATGACATATTTGATGTATAAAGTAAGCAATGCAAGGCACCATATGCATGATATAACCAACATCAGCATGCCAAGTAAGAGCGAAGACCTCAGGGGGTAAATAGGAGTGGTCTTCTCCTTCTGAATCCCCCTCAGAACAGTTATCTTCCTCTCGATTACAATCCTAAATGGGTGCAGGGAGGCTTCCTTTGCGCCTACCATGGAGCAATGTTTGCATGAAATTTTATTGCCACACAAGGCTCGTCTCTTTTGCTCTACATGTTCAGTTCCATTGTGTACAATAACTGACATGCATAGGAATAAAACATAGTGAGATTATGTAAGGAGTGCATGCAAAAAATCCAGAGTGATGGTAGCAACATGTGGATAGACCCAAAACCAATAATAGCAGGCAGATAATGGCTTCAGTTAAAAAAATACAGATAATGGCTTCTTTACTGTTTGTTTCCCACCCAACATGAAACTCATAGTAGACACCAGAGATTAACCAGATAGTAGATAGATACTATTGATTGCGGCCCCGATATGTACCCCACAACCATTTAAAAACTCAATTTTGACCATTAGTTTGGAGCTGACTCAGAGTCTAATCGGTGAACAGGACGATAAAGTAGCGTGTAATATTAAGCGATGCATAACGTAAGCAGACATGAAAGAGTGTGACCTCTCTTGCGGACCCGTGTAGTCCTTGAGGTCATCTACTCGGTTGATGATGACAATGCAGTTGTTGTGGCTGCCGGCGGCAGGGAAGAAGATCTGAGGCAGCGAAAGACAGTCTGGAGACCGGATCCCTGCTGCGCTGGACCCTTCTATCGTTGGAGCAGCTGAGCTGGGGTTGACGACGGCGTAGCAGGAGCGAGACAAACCACACAAGGTTTTCTTTGACAACTATCTATAAGAGAAGTAATTCTGTAAGTGATCGTTTGAATTGGAGGATTCTAACAATGCATGGATAGGAAACACACAGTAATAGGATAGGAATGCATGTGCAAAACAAAGAATTTAAAAACATAGGATTTATGCCAATATGGGTGTTTGGTTCACAAGAATTGGAAGATCACAGGATACAAAGAAGCATGGTGAGATTAAGTCAAACCACAAGAAAATGTACGATTATAATGCTATTATGCTACTATCTCTTAGTCTTGTGCTTCATGAATAGGAATTTGAAAAGGAGGACAAGTGGATATTAAAATTCCTACGGTTTTTCTTTCAAGAAGACATTAAAGGAATAAATCCAACAGTTTTCCTTTGCTCCATTCCTTTGAACCAAATGCATGAATAGTAGTAGCATAGGAAACTTTCGAATTCCTATGTTTTTCCTTCAGTTTTCTTTCAAGCACTGGCGATTCTAGTAGGCAGGCATGAGCAGGGAAAAGCCTACACTCAAAAAATGTTCTTGTGCTACTTCTACTACTTTGGACCCAGGCCACTGCCCTACTAGCTCAACTCCCAGGCTCATCTACAAATGCACAGCTCAAACATGCATAGATAAATAATAATGGCGTTCAAGAGAGTCCATCACGGATAGCTAAGTTGCCTGGTACCTCACTGCTTGTCATATAGTAGGAGAAACTAATCGTATTTCACGTTACTACGTGTGCTCAGTGGACAATATATATAAAACATGTAGAGTAAAAAAGCGATGCAACAAGTGTACAACCTCTTTGTCGAAGCCATGTCGATCTCAGCGTGATTGGGTTGATCGGTGAGGATGCTCTGGCTGATTTGGTTGTCGGAGGAGGGGAAGAAGATCTTAGGCGTCTGAAGATGGAGCCCGGGGTACTGCTCCACTGTGATGGAGGGTTTCGTCGTTGGAGCAGCTCCGGTGAGTTGTACGACGGCGAGGCTGAAGTAGGACAAGAGAGACAACGTTAACCTGAGTGGAATTCTAATAGCATCTCCAATAAATGACGTAAAATACATAACCACAAAGTGCTAGATGTAAAATAGATCAGTCGATCATCTCTGAACTTAACTGTCGAAACTGAATTTAACTGTCGAAACTGAAATTTACTGTCGAAACTGAATGCACTAGTAGTAGAAAAGCAGTAGCAGCAGCAGCGCGTGCGAGAGCTAGGGTAGCTGGTCGTGTCGCAGCATCTCGGGTAGCAGCTGCAGGGGCTCGAGGGAGAGCAGGATCTCCTGGTCGTGCAGCAGCAGCGCGCGCAAGAGTAGAGCAGCGGTGCAAGCAAGAGCAAGAGCGACAACAGTAGCGCAAGCAAGAGCAAGAGCGAGAGCAGCAGCGCGAGCAAGAGCAAGAGCAGACCAGGCAGGGGACCAAGAGCAAGAGCAGAGTAGCAGCGCGAGCGAGAGCTAAAGTAGCAGCAGCTCCTACTGATGTGGACGTCACCGCCGAGGGAGCGACGCCGTGGAGGAAGTGGCCAGACGCCGCCGTGGATGGAGCCGCGCCATGTCGGCTCGGGACCGAGCGCCGGCAGCACCGTGAGATCCAATCAAGAATAAAATGCAGCGATTAGTGTACAACCTCTTTGGTTTCGCTAATTAGGCCTCAGCTTCATCCGAGGAAACGATGATGATGCTGCTCTTCCGGTGGTGCAGGTGAAGACGACGGTGTGGGAATGGAGGTGGCGTAAATGACAAGGGGAACGTCGGGGCAGCTCCTTGGAGGTGGAGAATGGGGTGGCTGAACCGGCGGGATGACGAGATCGATGACGGATTCTCATCCGGTACGGTGGATGAGGGACGTCGAGGTGTTGCTGTGGACGACGTCGTCGGGGAAGAGGCTCCGGCTGGGTGGCGGACGGAGGAGAGTGTGGGGCTTCGCGGGTTTTCGCGGCCTGAGTGTACGAATGGGTGGGCGGATGGGATGGGAGTGGGGAACCATGGCTTAGGAACGCGCTTGTCCAAAATGTGGGGTAATTTACGGAAGTACCCACACCGATTTGAGCTAGGCGGTTCCTTTGGTTCAGGGGTATCACGGGCATTTCGCGTGTCGGGATTTCGCAGGAGGTGGGAGTTTTCGCGCGCGTTGTAATTTTGGGATAGCAAGGCGCGGGTTAAGATGGAGGGAGTTTTCGGAGCACAACGAGACAAAGATATATCTTAAATATTTCCGGGTAACAAGGCGCGGGTTGAAATTTCCGGACAAGCCTAACATGTACTGTACCAAATCAATTCGCACTTCCGTCGACAAAAAAAACAAAAAGAAATCAATTCGCACCACACAAGAGAGTCTAGTCCCGTGTACTGTACCAAATCAATTCGCACTACAAATGACATTCAAAACTTTGAATTCATGTTATGTTCAATTAAAATGTTTCGCTATGTGTATAATGCATGCAACCTGCTACTCAAATGAACGTTTTAGTGCATTCCAAACGTATATACTACCACTTCAATATGAACTAAATTTGAATTCGTTTCTCTATTTGAATAAGATGTACAATCATGATTGTTGTGAAGTCAAACCATTTGAATTTGTTTCTCTATTTTAATAAGACCTGCAATCATCATTATTGTCAAGTTAAACCATCGTTTGTGTATTATCTTCACAGCACACCACATGATTACTGTCGAGTTAGATATGAACTATGTGTACTATATGAACTCGAACTCGATTTTTTGAATCCACTTTATGTTGATTTCAAATCACAGTACATTTCAAGCTCTAGCTAGATCTTCATAATCTAAACCATGTCTCATATGTATAATGTGTTTATCACGTAATGTATGGTGCCCCGGCCCCTACGCCTACAAGTATTTAGATGTGAGTTACAAATGCCACACATTACCACAAATTCAAAAAATGTGAGATTGTTCGATATATAGTATTGTATAGATTGTTCGATATTTAGTTGTAAGCTGCAAACGCCACACATTATCACAAATTCAAATAAAATGTCAGATTGTTCGATGTATAGTATGGTTTAGATTGTTCGATATTTAGCTATGAGTTGCAAACACCATGCATTATCACATTATGGTATAACATGTGCAAAACCACAGCACGCGTATCACCGCTATATTCATGCATGAATATGTGTGACGCCCCCGATTCAATCGTACACTAATCATACACGCAAACGTGTACGATCAAGATCAGGGACTCACGGGAAGATATCACAACACAACTCTAAAATAAAATAAGTCATACAAGCATCATAATACAAGCCGGAGGCCTCGAGGGCTCGAATACAAGTGCTCGATCATAGACGAGTCAGCGGAAGCAACAATATCTGAGTACAGACATAAGTTAAACAAGTTGCCATAAGATGGCTAGCACAAACTGGGATACAGATCGAAAGAGGCGTAGGCCTCCTGCCTGGGATCCTCCTAAACTTAGTCCTGGTTGTCGTCAGCGGCCTGCATGTAGTAGTAGGCACCTCCGGTGTAGTAGGAGTCGTCGTCGACGGTGGCGTCTGGCTCCTGGGCTCCAGCATCTGGTTGCGACAACCAGGAAGAAAGGAAAGGGGGAAAAAGGGGAGAAAAGCAACCGTGAGTACTCATCCAAAGTACTCGCAAGCAAGGATCTACACTACATATGCATGGGTATATGTGTAAAGGGGCATTATCGGTGGACTGAACTTCAGAATGCCAGAATAAGAGGGGGATAGCTAATCCTGTCGAAGACTACGCTTCTGGCAGCCTCCATCTTGCACCATGTAGAAGAAAGTAGATGGTAAGTTCACCAAGTATCATCGCATAGCATGATCCTAAACCAACGATCCTCTCCTTGTCGACCTGTGAGAGAGCAATCACTGGGTTGTATCTGGCACTTGGAAGGGTGTGTTTTATTAAGTATCCGGTTCTAGTTGTCAAAAGGTCAAGGTACAACTCCAAGTCGTCCTGTTACCGAAGATCATGGCTATTCGAATAGATAAACTTCCCTGCAAGGGTGCACCACATAACCCAACACGGTCGATCCCATTTGGCCGGACACACTTTCCTGGTCATGCCCGGCCTCGGAATATCAACACGTCGCAGCCCCACCTAGGCACAACAGAGAGCTCAGCACGCCGGTCTAAATCCTATGGCGCAGGGGTCTGGGCCCATCGCCCATTGCACACCTGCATATTGCGTGGGCGGCTGGAAGCAGACCTAGCCTTCCTAATACAAGAGCAGGCGTTCCAGTCCAATCCGGCGCGCCCCGCTCAGTCGCTGACGTCAAGAAGGCTTCGGCTGATACCACGACGTCGAGTGCCCATAACTGTTCCCGCGTAGTTGGTTAGTGCATATAGGCCAGTGGCCAGACTCAGATCAAATACCAAGATCTTGTTAAGCATGTTAATTGAAGTATCCGCGAACACCGACCAGGGCCAGGCCCACCTCTCTCCTAGGTGGTCTCAACCTACCCTGTCGCTCCGCCACAAAGTAACAGTCGGGGGCCGTCGGGAACCCAGGCCCACCTCTACCGGGATGGAGCCACCAGCCCCTTCAACCCCCATCTCCGAACAGTTTCATAAGTAATGTAACAGTATAAAGTATATAACATATGCCCGTGATCACCTCCCGAAGTGATCACGGCCCAGTAGTATAGCATGGCAGACGGACAAGAGTGTAGGGCCACTGATGGAACACTAGCATCCTATACTAAGCAGTAGGATAGTAGGTAAGGGTAACAACTGTAGCAACAATGACAGGCTATGCATCAGAATAGGATTAACCGAAAGTAGTAACATGCTACACTACTCTAATGCAAGCAGTAGAGAGAAGGAATAGGTGATATCTGGTGATCAGGGGGGGTTGCCTGGAAGCTCAGCCGAGAAGGAGGGGTCGTCAACACCATAGTCGTACTGGGTAGCAGCGGCGTCGGTCTCGGTGTCTAGCGAGAGAAGAGGGGGAAGAAACAATAAATATAATGCAAACATAAGCATGACAATGCATGTCATGACAATGAGCGGTTCTAGGTGTGCCCTAACGCGGTAGGAAGTGATACCGGCGAAGGGGGAAAACATCCGGAAAGTATCCCCGATGTTTCGCGTTTTCGGACAGATGAACCGGAGGGGGAAAGTTGCATGTTCGCTATGCTAGGGACGTTTGGCTAAAAAACAGACTGCGTATTCGGATTCGTCTCGTCGTTCTGAGCAACTTTCATGTACAGAGTTTTTCCATCCGAGTTACAGATCATTTAATATTAATTTTCAAAGTTTTAATTCATTTTTAGAATTAACAGAATTAATTTAATTAGAAAATGCCATTATGACATCAGGGTGATGTCAGCAGTCAACAATCAGTTGACTTGGTCAAACTGACGCATGGGTCCCGCATGTCATAGGCTGTTAGCTAATTAACCAAGTTAATTAGTCTAGTTAACAAATTAGTTAATTTAATTAGCTAATTAGGTTAGTTAATCAGGGTTAATTAATTAATTTTAATTATTATTATTATCCTTTTCTTGACAGGGGCGTGAGGGGGCCCCACTGGCAGTGGCCCATTGGGCCAACCGGGTGTGCGGTTAACGGGCGCGGATGCGGCGTGGTCGCCGCGCGTGGGCGCCGGACCCGGGCGGCGCGGGGCGGCACCGCGGGGCAGAGGCCAAGCCCCGGGGGCGCCGGGTGCCGAGCGGGGGAGGGCGCAGCGAGGCGCCGAGCAGCGGATGGCGTAGCGGGGTGCCGAGGTGAAGCAGGGGCGGCCACAGCGGCTCGGCGATGGAGGCGGGGCGGCGAGCAGGAAGCAACAAAGGGGAGCAGCAGCGAGTGCAAAGGCCAGACGAGGCAGGCAGCAGCGGGAAGAGGGCGGCAGGGCGGAGCGAGGCAAGGCGGGCGGGCGCCGCGGCGGTGGGCACGAGGAGCGGGACGGCGCTGACGGACCTGCGGCGCACGACGGCGGGGTTGGTGGCGCGGCCGGGCGGCACTGGACGCGCGGGAGGGAGAGTAGGCGGGCGCGTGCGGAGAAGGGCGCGGTCGCCACGGGCGCTGGGCGCTAGCGAGGCGCCGGTGCGGGCGGCAGAGCACGGAGAAGCGCGCAGGCGCGCGAGCAGGGGCAGGGGGTCGCGGTGGTCGGCGAGGGGTGGCCGCGGGCGCAGTCCCTAGCGGCGCCGAGAGTGCGGGCCGGGCGAGGGCGTCGCGCACGAAGGCGCGGATGTGGGTGCGCGGGGTCATGGTGAGCGCGACGCGAGGGAGAGAGGAGGTCGCAGGCCTCACCGCGGGGCGTGGGGTCAAGGGCAGTGGGGCTCGGGGAGGTAGACGGGGACGACGGCGTTGTCGGAGATGGGGAGGCAGGCCGGCGTGGTGGTTCCGACGAGGAAGCGGTTCGGGCGACGGCGCGGTCCAGCAGCGTCGGGGGACGGTCGTCGCCGGGCTCGATCCCGATCTAGAACTGGATCGGGGTGGGGGGGGGGGAGAGCGAACGAGTGGGGGGGAGTGGGGTGTCGGTTAGGGTTTGGATAGTGGTGTATGTGTAGGCGGGGGGTGGGCCGGCCAGTTGGTTCGATGGCCAGCTGGGCCGTTCGGCCCAGTTGGCCAGGGGGTTTCCTCTTTTTTGTTTTGGTGTTCTTTTCTTTTTGTTTTTCAATTACTTTTCTGTTTATTTAATCTTTCAAATTGTTTTAGTTTTGTAAATCATATAGTTAGCACCCAAATTAGTAATAGTAGTTATACCACTGCCACAATTATTTTTGTAGTTATAAAAATAGGTTTTCAATAATTTAATCATTTAAGAGATGTTTACATAATTGTTTCAGCTACTGTTTTACTTATCTTAGAACATTTAGGTACTTTATAAAAATGTGGTTTCTTCATGAAATAATGTATGAATTATTCGTCGCAAACCGAACATTTTAGTTTTAATGTTTTGAAAACTTTTGATGTTTGCCATTAACTCAAATTTAAAGTTGGATCGGTTTTGAACTAACCCGAGATTAACTACAGTGACCGAGGTGACGTGCCCTCATTAGCAGGGAATTACTGTAGTCTAATTATACGGGCGTCACAATTCTCCTCCACTACAAGAAATCTCGTCCCGAGATTTTAAGGGGTGGAGTAAGGGGAATATCTGGTTACAAAATTCTAACGAATCTTCTCGGTCTTGGTTGCACTTCTCGAAGAGGTCGATCCATTACTTGAGGTCTTCATTCTCTGCTTCAGTTCGTCATGATGAAGTCGGCATCCTTTCTTCAGGAACTCCATCGTACTTACGAAAGAATAAAGGGTGGGTGTTCCAGAAGAACGGACCTCTGCATGGTTGACTATTTGGTCGATAACATTGGGGGAAGGTGGCGGAAAGTAACTCTCGAATTGAAACTTAAGAAAAATATCAAGAGCAAAGTAAGGAGGTATCATGGGAAGTTTCAAGCAGGTAGGCAATCGTTCGTTGACTGAAACAAAGTGAGAAAGGGGTTCAGCGCAACTAGAATAGTATTGTGTCTAATACCAGAATAGATCACTAGGAAGGTGGCTCGTGATTTTTCATACGAAGCGAAGCATGAGGACTAACTTTAGAAACAGGGGTGTACAGGAGAGTCAGGTTTCGATCCTGTGGAGCTGTGGGTTATGGGCCCACCATGTGGGTTAACTGCAGGAAGGCGCTAATCAATTTGCACGGTCAAGATAGCAAGGCGGGTCAGAGTATCGCCTGTCAGTTATGTCAGCAACAACATCAGTACCAAGGGCGAGGGACGAAGTGAACCATTTTCCTGCTTGTTGAAACGAGGCGGACCAATAGGCAAAGTTCTCGTCCATCGGTGGTTACCAGAATATCATCAACAATAGTAACATGGTTTTACTGACCGAGTTGTACACCACGGTGTTTACATAAGCAGGGAGATATTATTGCTTATGCCATATAGATCCCAGAAAGGTTAAACAAAACAATGGAAAGGAAATTATGCTTATCAGATTAAACAAAACAATAGAAGGGAAAATGTGTTTAAACACATACTTCAGGGGTATATTCTTCCCAAGGACAAGCAGAGCATGATATCCATGACATGATATAACGTAGAAAAGCGAGGAAAGGGGAGAGAAATATCACGACATTACCCATACAACAGTGTCTGGGGTAATTAATAAAGAAATTTTAGCATTGTGCTTCAAATGTTCTTATTGAAAATCGGAGTACCACATCCATGCTTCGAGATAGCGTTGACATGGTCTTTAGGTAAAGGTCAGGCTTTGGATACACAAAGGATCCATCAGGAACAATTGGTTGAATAAGTCTTGCCATTTCCTCATGGGAGAATGGATAACCTTGTTAAGAGGAAACTATATCAATAGGGCCTTCGGCCAGCGGTGCTAAGCAAAGACACCACCTTATCGGGTTAAAGACCAATGTTATAATTCTTAAAAATATATTCCAACCATCATATCTGACCGAGATTCAGATCTGATTGGTGTTAGGATAACTCAGACTCAGGATGCCTGAGAAGAAAGGTGCAACACAAATTGTCGAGATGACATTGTAAGATTCTTGGGAAATGAACCATGGAAGCAAGTTCTGAATCATGAGTTCATCATTAAACCAAGGAGAGGATGAGGAGGTGGCTGGTGAACTCAATGACAATATATCGAGATTAACAAAAGATGGATTTCCACAATTATCTGAACAAGGAGATAACAATTGTCAGATCAAATGATATAATGATGTACGCTCGAGGAAAACGTACACAATTGAACAATGATAGAAAGGTGCACCCGAAATATGGGCTTAGGTAGCATGATCAATGTTTAGAATGGGGATTCAATAACCAATAGTCTAAGAACGAACTGTCGACCATTAACTTCAAAGCAATAGGGTTGCTAGAAGTATAGAATCCAAGCATTACCATTCGCTTGTTGGCATTCCAGTCAGAAACAACACGGGGACCAAGAAATGAATGGGGATGGCGAGAAATATCACTTGTATCAAGAATTCTTAAGAGGTGGAGCAATTCTCACAACATCCTTAACATAAAAGACGGTAATAGTTCAAGGTAGAACATAACACAAACTGGATAGCAAGTTGCATCCATAACAAGAACAAGTTTGTGATGAAAGGATGGTAAGGATGTTGTCGATGGTAACTCAAATTAACAAGGGACGAGGATGGCACTTATCATCATGAATTTGAGTGATATTCTGGAAGGAGTCAAAGCGTTGATGATGCTCACGACAATCTTTGTCGAGAGGCTCCACAAATAAGAAATCGAACAACGGCTGCATCAAGCAAAAGGACTGATGCAGCGGAAGATTATTGGAACCATGGATATGACATCACCTCGGAATCAAGCTTGTTGTCCGAGGTGAACGATAAGATGAGGAAGATCGACGTAAGCTTAGCTCATCGTCGAAAGTTGTGCTCCGAGAATAAGGACCAAGTAGCACAGTTAAAATTTAGCACGATAGTGATATAGCCAATTAGGCTAGAAATGACGTGATCGAGTACAAACTCGTCAGTAAAGAAGATTACTAACAGTTGTTGAATCGCAATGTGGACTCGATTCAGTTGTCGGTGTCCTTGAGGGGTTCTAACAACTCAGAACCCGTTTGGAAAATGGAATCGGCAAGAATATTAGTTGATGAAGAACTCATAAGAAGTTATGTAGTTCCATAGTATTCTCGAGATACCATAGGGTAATACTCGAAGGTAGATCAGAATAGAAACTGAACTGGAGTGTTGACTTGCAATAGCAGATACTTTAATCTTGTCATAATAGACGAGGCAATGGAATGGTTTCCTTTCAGATGTATTGCATAAGGTTAGCATGGTCAAAACCATAACTGCAAGGGATCCAATTTACTACACCGGAGGAATTATTCGAATGATTAAATATCCTTGCAAGAAGCTTTCATGATAAGTTCCACATCGTGTTCGTGGGCATGAACACAAATGTTAAAGGTCGACTCCCACTACTGCAATGCATAACCTTTCATTCACTTCTTATTTACGAAGAAGTTGTAGTGTTCAAATTTTTTCCGGCGAAGCACCAGAAGAGCATGACTCGTGAAAACTTTCAGGTTCACATGGATTAAGGAAGGCATAGGTTCAACCCATCGGGGTATTTTAGAAACATATACCACAAGTTTCAAAAGTAGATACACAAGCTCGAAAGCAGAGCATGGTTGGCCAAGCAGAGGATACAATTTACCAAAGGCATTATGTATCAGGGGAAGGACTCACAAGGTGATTGAATATGAAGGACACTGTCGGATAACAATCCAACAATGGATCGGGCGAGCCACAACGAAGCTCATGTGAGTATCGGTACTCACTCAGAGGAAGAAGAATGCAGAGGCATCGGATTCAAGAATCACCTGATTAGTCTGATGCTTAAATAGAAAGAAATTATGGTTTCTAAAACGAAGGATCAAAAGCAGACGCTCTGATCAAGGATGGATAAGTTGACAACACTTAGTTGGACAATCAATAAAGGTTTGAATTGCCGAGAACCAACTCATGTCTGGAATGACGTCTGAGTCGGGAAGATAATTTTAAAAAGGGTAACCTGATGACTGCGTGCGTATGCACATATTGAATCAATACGCTCAAAATGACTAAGACAAGGGATGCTATCGAGGACTACTAGTCATACGGAATTAACCATAATGTAAGCAGGCAAGAATTTGAAGAATAATAGGCTGCAGAGGATTTTTGAAAGATCGAAAAGTATTCCGAAGAATTTTGTGAGACACATGAACAACTGAGAAGAACGGATCCTCGATAAATGCGGGGAAAAAAACCGTAAGGGTTTTCATGCAAAATAAAACTGCAAGACAGTAAACTCAAAGGATTCTCGGGACAACAGAGAATAGTTCGAGGCATCTTGTAACAACAAGAGCGACGAGAAATGATCATGAGAATGACAAGTGCATGTAGATATCCATAGGGATATATCGGTGGCAGTGAATTGCAAAGGCGATGAGCACAAGGGTCTCGGGAAAATATCGAGGGATATCCTCAGAATCTTCTGTCGAAGCAGGTGATCTTCCGGAATGAGGGCTCTCCGGGAGAAATAGTTACGAGAACCTAGAGTTAGAGTTAGCAAAATCATTTAACCCGAATAGAAGAGAGATCAGAGTCCCAGAGTATAGACGAGGAGTAAAAGATCCTAATACCACCCAATGGCGACGTGGGCCCGTAAGCCGCACAACCATGTTAGTAAAAACCTTTTCAATGACTAGACACAACTTCGGCCAAGGAGTTTGGAAGGGGGATCCTACAGGCAGTCGGCTCTGATACCAACTTGTGACACCCCTGATTCAATCGTACACTAATCATGCACGCAAACGTGTACGATCAAGATCAGGGACTCACGGGAAGATATCACAACACAACTCTAAAATAAAATAAGTCATACAAGCATCATAATATAAGTCGGGGGCCTCGAGGGCTCGAATACAAGTGCTCGATCATAGACGAGTCAGTGGAAGCAACAATATCTAAGTACAAACATAAGTTAAACAAGTTGCCATAAGATGGCTAGCACAAACTGGGATACATATCGAAAGAGGCGTAGGCCTCCTGCCTGGGATCCTCCTAAACTAGTCCTGGTCGTCGTCAGCTGCCTGCACGTAATAGTAGGCACCTCCGGTATAGTAGGAGTCGTCTTCGACGCTAGCGTCTGGCTCCTGGGCTCCAGCATCTGGTTGCGACAACTAGGAAGAAAGGAAAGGGGGGAAAAGGGGATAAAAGCAACCGTGAGTACTCATCCAAAGTACTCGCAAGCAAGGATCTACACTACATATGCATGGGTATATGTGTAAAGGGGCATTATCGGTGGACTGAACTGCAGAATACCAGAATAAGAGGGGGATAGCTAATCCTGTCGAAGACTACGCTTCTAGCAGCCTCCATCTTGCAGCATGTAGAAGAAAGTAGATGGTAAGTTCACCAAGTATCATCGCATAGCATAATCCTAACCCAACGATCATCTCCTCGTCGAGCTGTGAGAGAGCAATCACTGGGTTGTATCTGGCACTTGGAAGGGTGTGTTTTATTAAGTATCCGGTTCTAGTTGTCATAAGGTCAAGGTACAACTCCAAGTCGCCCTGTTACCGAAGATCACGGCTATTCGAATAGATAAAGTTCCCTGCAGGGGTGCACCACATAACCCAACACGCTCGATCCCATTTGGCCAGACACACTTTCCTGGGTCATGCCCGGCCTCGGAAGATCAACACGTCGCAGCCCCACCTAGGCACAACAGAGAGGTCAGCACGCCGGTCTAAATCCTATGGCGCAGGGGTCTAGGCCCATCACCCATCGGACACCTGCATCTTGCGTGGGCGGCCTGAAGTAGACCTAGCCTCCCTAATACAAGAGCAGGCGTTCCAGTCCAATCCGGCGCGCCCCGCTCAGTCGCTGACATCAAGAAGGCTTCGGCTGATACCATGACGTCGAGTGCCCATAACTTTTCCCGCGTAGTTGGTTAGTGCATATAGGCCAGTGGCCAGACTCAGATCAAATACCAAGATCTCGTTAAGCGTGTTAATTGAAGTATCCGCGAACGCCGACCAGGGCCAGGCCCACCTCTCTCCTAGGTGGTCTCAACCTGCCCTGTCGCTCCGCCACAAAGTAACAGTGGGGGGCCGTCGGGAACCCAGGCCCACCTCTACCGGGATGGAGCCACCTGCCCCTTCAGCCCCCATCTTCGAACAGTATCATAAGTAATGTAACAGTATAAAGTATATAACATATGCCCGTGATCACCTCCCGAAGTGATCACGGCCCAGTAGTATAGCATGGCAGACGGACAAGAGTGTAGGGCCACTGATGGAACACTAGCATCCTATACTAAGCAGTAGGATAGTAGGTAAGGGTAACAACTGTAGCAACAATGACATGCTATGCATCAGAATAGGATTAACCGAAAGTAGTAACATGCTACACTACTCTA
Source organism: Triticum aestivum (assembly GCF_018294505.1). Taxonomy (NCBI): domain Eukaryota; kingdom Viridiplantae; phylum Streptophyta; class Magnoliopsida; order Poales; family Poaceae; genus Triticum; species Triticum aestivum. Next base: position 338,964,962 of record NC_057805.1, read on the forward strand.
ATGCAAGCAGTAGAGAGAAGGAATAGGCGATATCTGGTGATCAAGGGGGGCGGGTTGCCTGGAAGCTCAGCCGAGAAGGAGGGGTCGTCAACACCATAGTCGTACTGGGTAGCAGCGGCGTCGGTCTCGGTGTCTAGCGAGAGAAGAGGGGGAAGAAACAATAAATATAATGCAAACATAAGCATGACAATGCATGTCATGCCAATGAGCGGTTCTAGGTGTGCCCTAACGCGGTAGGAAGTGATACCGGCGAAGGGGGAAAACATCCGGAAAGTGTCCCCGATGTTTTGCGTTTTCGAACAGATGAACCAGAGGGGGAAAGTTGCATGTTCGCTATGCTAGGGGCGTCTGGCTGAGAAACGGACTGCGTATTCGGATTCGTCTCGTCTTTCTGAGCAACTTTCATGTACAAAGTTTTTCCATCCGAGTTACAGATCATTTAATATTAATTTTCAAAGTTTTAATTCATTTTTAGAATTAGCAGAATTAATTTAATTAGAAAATGCCATTATGATGTCAGCATGACATCAGGGTGATGTCAGCAGTCAACAATCAGTTGACTTGGTCAAACTGACGCATGGGTCCCGGATGTCATAGGCTGTTAGCTACTTAACCAAGTTAATTAGTCTAGTTAACAAATTAGTTAATTTAATTAGCTAATTAGGTTAGTTAATCAGGGTTAATTAATTAATTTTAATTGTTATTATTTTTATCCTTTTTTTGATAGGGGCGTGAGGGGGGCCCCACTCGGCAGTGGCCCATAGGGCCAACCGGGTGTGCGGTTAACGGGCGCGGATGCGGCGTGGTTGCCGCGCATGGGCGTCGGACCCGGGCGGCGCGGGGCGGCACCGCGGGGCAGAGGCCAAGCCCCGGGGGCGTCGGGTGCCGAGCGGGGGAGGGCGTAGCGGGGCGCCGAGCAACGGAGGGCGTAGCGGGGGTGCCGAGGCGAAGCAGGGGCGGCCGCGGCGGCTCGACGATGGAGGCGGAGCGGCGAGCAGGAAGCAACAAAGGGGAGCAGCGGCGAGTGCAAAGGCCAGACGTGGCAGGCAGCACCGGGGAAGAGGGCGGCAGGGCGGAGCGAGGCAAGGTGGGCGGGCGCCGCGACGGTGGGCACAAGGAGCGGGACGGCGCGGACGGACCTGCGGCGCACGACGGCGGGGTTGGTGGCGTGGCCGGGCGGCAGTGGGCGCGCGGGAGGGAGAGTAGGCGGGCGCGTGCGGAGAAGGGCGCGGTCGCCACGGGCGCTGGGCGCTAGCGAGGCGCCGGTGCGGCCGGCGGAGCACGGCGAAGCGCGCAGGCGCGCGAGCAGGGGCAGGGGGTCGCGGTGGCCGGCGAGGGGTGGCCGCGGGCGCAGTCCCGAGCGGCGCAGAGAGTGCGGGCCGGGCGTGGGCGCGCGCGCGAATGCGCGGACGTGGGTGCGACGGGGTCATGGTGAGCGCGGGGCGAGGGAGAGAGGAGGTCGCGGGCCTCACCGCGGGGCGTGGGGTCAAGGGCAGCGGGGCTCGAGGAGGTAGACGGGGACGACGGCGTTGTCGGAGATGGGCAGGCAGGCCGGCGTGGTGGTTCCGACGAGGAAGCGGTTCGGGCGACGGCGCGGTCCAGCAGCGTCAGGGGACGGTCGTCGCCGGGCTCGATCCCGATCTAGAACTGGATCGGGGGGGGAGAGCGAACGAGTGGGGGGAGTGGGGTGTCGGTTAGGGTTTGGATAGTGGTGTATGTGTAGGCCGGGGGTGGGCCGGCCAGTTGGTTCGATGGCCAGCTGGGCCGTTCGGCCCAGTTGGCCAGGGGGTTTCCTCTTTTTTGTTTTGGTGTTCTTTTCTTTTTGTTTTTCAATTACTTTTCTGTTTATTTAATCTTTCAAATTGTTTTAGTTTTGTAAATCATATAGTTAGCACCCAAATTAGTAATAGTAGTTATACCACTGCCACAATTATTTTTGTAGTTATAAAAATAGGTTTTCAATAATTTAATCATTTAAGAGATGTTTACATAATTGTTTAAGCTACTGTTTTACTTATCATAGAACATTTAGTTACTTTATAAAAATGTGGTTTCTTCACCGAAATAATGTATGAATTATTCGTCGCAAACCGAACATTTTAGTTTTAATGTTTTGAAAACTTTTGATGTTTGCCATTAACTCAAATTTAGAGTTGGGTCGGTTTTGAACTAACCCGAGATTAACTATAGTGACCGAGGTGACGTGCCATCATTAGCAGGGAATTACTGTAATCTAATTATCCGGGCGTCACAATTCTCCTCCACTACAAGAAATCTCGTCCCGAGATTTTAAGGGGTGGAGTAAGGGGAATATCTGGTTACGAAATTCTAACGAATCTTCTCGGTCTTGGTTGCACTTCTCGAAGAGGTCGATCCATTACTTGAGGTCTTCATTCTCTGCTTCAGTTCGTCATGATGAAGTCGGCATCCTTTCTTCGGGAACTCCATCATATTGATAATATTGCACGTACCCACTCTTATTGATAATATTGCAGTTCTACCCTCAGTTTGTCTAGTAGGCCTCTCCCACCATCTTCGAGAAGCAACTCCATCACCCATCCAGCACTCTAGCCCTCTCCCTCCCTCTCTCTCTCCTCTCTCTCTCTCTCTGCCCCAACCTATTTCCCGTCCTTCACTTATGTATGTATGTCGACCGATCTCCCTCAAGACATAGCTGGGTCTCTCCTTCTCAACACATATACGAGTCGTTCTACCTCTCTAGTTAGGTCTCTGCCTCCCCCTCCCCCCCACACACCGATACATCGAGCGCTCTAGTCATGTCTCCCTGCCACACACAAACTTGCCCTGTGCCCTCTGACGTTCCGGTAGGTCAGTCGCCCTATATCTTTGACTTGCACACACACAATTTCGATGGATCTCTTCATCGATCTCGCACCCACCCACTTGATCCTCTCTTCTACTCTATCGATATCTATGACCCCTCCCTCTCTTCTCATGGATCACCCCCTCTATATATGATATAGATAGGCCTCTATTTCACACACATTGCATGTGTCAAATTTTTGTTTGAGATATCATCGACACATATTCCCACAAATACATTCATGAAATCACACCCGCCAACAAAAAACACTCAAGAACGCACACGCCAGTCTAGGTTTGTATCTCTCTCACACACACCCATGTAGGTGGGGGACGTGCACGAAGAGAAGAGGTGCACGCACGGCGCACGTACTCCCGTCTCTTTCCCAACCACACCCACGCGGGTACACGGTGGAGCTCATTTCTGTACGAAAAGGCAGCCCATGTGGTAATTTGATACGTGTATTGGTTGTCCACTTGATGGAGGATCGTCTACCACGGGTGAACAAACAAATTGCGACTTGACGCATTATGTTAAAAAAGAGGCAAACCATGTGGGGCCTACCTTAGAGGCAAGGCTCTATACACTGGAGATGCTCTGTACGTATTACTTTTGATGTGTCCTGTCAACTCGCATAATGAGGAGAAGCTTGCTTAGTACGCCGTCTCCCCCGCCCACGGGCACGATGGCTCGTAGGATGAGGTGAAGCTTGCTTACTACGCCTTACGCCCGCTCCCTCGCCCATGCGCGCGGTGGCTCGCAGGACGAGGAGAATTTTTTTACTACTCCCTCCATTTACTCCTCGTCGCTACCTTGGTTAGAGAGTTATCATATTTTTTGATATATATGTCCTTTAGTAGATTTCAATATGAACTACTAGTACATACTCCAAACACTGATGTATATAGACGTATTTTAGAGTGTAGATTCACTCATTTTGCTCCGTATGTAGTCCATATTGAAACGGACGTAATAGTACGCACTCTCCCTCGCCCATGTGGTGGACATGCAGCAATTCATTCGGTCTTAAATAGCCAGAATGGTATATACTGCAGTACCATTATTGCTCGACTTCCCGAAGAGGCGAAGAGCCAAGCGCAAGGTTAATATTTTGGAGATGCCAAGTGCAAGGTTTATAGGAGAACAAGTAGTAGTAGTACTAGTAGTACGTACCAGTGGTATGTACTGTACGAGGAAGAAGGCAACAAGATGTATGTTTTGCGTGACAGTCTCTTCTTACAGGACGTGCTAGACCTAGTGGACCTCATTGTTGCAATGGGACTACTCCCTATCATAGATGGCACGATTCAGAGTGGTGGGCAGCGGGCATAATTCGGAGCTGCTTAGTCTTAAACGCCATGAAGAAGTCCCATCGAAAGGAATTGCCATCCTCTACACGTGCTCCTATGTAAAATGAGTAAATGGGACAAAAAGAGAAAGAGACAAAGTAAAAAAAACCACCAGCCTTAGATCAAGCCCTATTGTATCAGTGAATGATATTTCTACGTCGTGATTGACATGGCTATATTATTAACCATGCTACGAGGTAGAAGCGGATTTTTATCTATTCACAGAGGTAGCACTGGATGGATATTCAATGAGGAGTGAAATGATGGCTACTTCCTCGGTCAAACATAGAGAAAGGTGGGCCTCGTGATTTCACGGCTTATTAGTCATTATTACTGCCTATAATCTTTGCCCATATATAATAATCGCGTGGTAGTACAGTAGTGGGCTATACTTTTAATAACCATGCTCGAAGAGAAGAGGTGCATGCACCCACGCATGTAGTGTACTGGTAGCACTCTTTGCGTCTTTTGCGTCTTCCCCAACCACACACGTGACACGGTGGAGCTCATTTCTATAAGATGATGCAGCCCACATGATAATTTGACGCGTCTAGTAGTAGTTACTCACTTATAAATAATGGAGGGTCGGGAACCACGCATGGACGATGCCGCGTCATTTATAAATAAAGGTTTTTTTCTTCAATGGCACGTACGCAATATAAATAGGTTCATATGGAGAGAAAAGGAAACCGCTCCACTATATACATAGCCAGGACGAGCCTACATGGTTGCTTGCTGGGGTTGCTCTCTTCACACTCTCTCGCACAAAACGACTGTGGCCACATCTCTAACATCCGGGCGGATCACGTCTACCAGGGGAAGGGGTGGATGCTTAGTGTAGATGCGGTCGCCGTTGCCGATGGCGAAAACCCACTGTCGGCACATCCCGATCAGGGGTCCCAGCCGTTCTCTCTCACAAAGCCGGTGAGGTTGCCTTAGTCCCTTACTCACTACCGCGACGTGCGTAGTTGCCGCCTCCCGCCGCCCTCCTCTAGGTTGAGCTACGTCCCGACATCCCTCAGGTACAACTTCCATACAGCCGGCTTGCACCACTGCCCCAGCTGCCCACATCACTCCATGTGGATATTTGTCTACTTCTTTGCCCCGCACATACCTCTACTGGCTTCTACATACTGTATTTGTGATGATTTTATGCCTCATCAACTAGTCCCAGTAATCTTATTCTAATCACGCTTCTTCATTTTCTTTGCCATAGGGATGCTCATCTCAATTTTGGTGAAACTGCACAAAATGATCCGATGGTCAAAGGGTTGCAAACTTCATTTCTTCGGAAGCTTCAACGTTGCCAGCAAATTAAAGCCTGGTTAGGGTTTACAGTTCAAGGGATAGGGATTGCATGGATTGTTTTTTTCTTTAGCTGTCTCTGTTCCAAAATAAGTGTCAATTTCAGTAGTAGTACAACTTTGTACTAAAGTTTGCATAAAGTTGAGACACTTATTTTGGAACGGAGGGAGTACATATTGGCTAGATCTGTCAATCATTGAGATGCAATAGCATGCATGTTAGTCTCCTTTGTATTTGATGAAATGTTGCAATGGGGCAACCTTGGATGCAAGATACATGAAACATAAGCTAGAAGCTTCATAGCACTGTACAAATTTATCTCGCAGAGAAATTACAGTACGTACTATACTAGTACTATGTACAGAGTTAGGTGTCGCACGGTGTCCAAAAATATGGTGATAGTGTGAGGTGGGCCATGTAATCACTGAGCCTGCGTGTTTTCATAGCTTTCGCACTCCTCCGCTGTAAGAATGGAGAAAATTGCAATATAGTACCTCCTTTCAGCGAAGCGTGGGACATCCAGCAGTCGTACCACCTCAGTAATAATGACCAATTAAGCCGTCAAATCACATAGACCCAGCAGTAAGTTGGACGGACGAAGCAACCATCACTCTTGAATCCGCTTCTCCCTTCAACGCAGACGCCAGTGAGAGGTCGCATCCGCTCTGTCCAGGCATGAATGTGGCACCGATTCTTTGGAGCGGCGCTGACCGTTTCGGGCGGGAAGCACGCGCGGGCGATGGAGGAGCTTTGGGTGGGCCAGGCTGGTCAGGAGCGGGCATGGCAGCTATCCCGACTGGACGCCCGGAAACGAGATGATGCACCAACTCTCGCTGCTAAATCGTACACTACACACCATCTCTCTGTAGGAGTAGGTCGATGTGTCGCTCTCTCTAACACACACACACACGCATGCACACGCACACACTGGTTCATAGAATAGGAATATCGTGCGAGTGCGAAGCCATAGGAAGTGAGATACAAATGGAGTACATACGAGAAGAGAAGAGGTGACGAATATTCCATCAAACTTGGACTGAGGAGCAGTACTCCCTCCGTCTAGGTGTTAAGTCATCTTACGAAAATCAGATATTCCCAAAATGTTTAGGCGTCGTCCATTAACCTCGCATCTCAATCCCCTCCTGGCCTTGTTGCTAGCGAGCGTTGTTACTTATGGAGCGTTTGGATCCTAAGCAAGAACAGTTATAGCCTAGCCGGGCAAGGTTAGGCGTTTGGAACTGTTAAAATATGTTAGCTTTTGTGGGCCAGCTAGCTTGGGCGGGCTACAAAAACCTTGCTAGCTTAGGAGAGCCAAATCGGCTCACTTCCGACGGCAAACTTCGCGCACGGAAAAATCGGCGACCCACTCATGACAACGATTTTCATGGGGCAAGGCTGGTAAGAAAAAGAACTAAACCGTTTGACCAGGCAAGGTTGGCAAAGCGAAAGTTGGCTAGCTGGGCTAGCCGAGCAATTTCCTTACTAAGCAATGTAACCAAACGCTCCCTTACTCTGCCTTGTTATCTCCCCCGGAAACCCAATGCATGGAGCGCAACTACGCGTATATCAGTCAAGAAATCAAAGTTGGCTTGCATGCGAGTTAATACGTGGCCCTACATGGTAGCTAAAACGACATCTCTTAGTTGCTGTGATTAATTGTTGCGTTTAGAGACAGAAATCGGGGCTTTGATTGGAGGAAAGATCGGTCAAGTTTCTCCTTCTCCTCCAATCTGCTTGCACCTTGGTCCCGCTGCACCTTCTAACATGACTTACACCTAGATGGAGGGAGTAGTACGTGATACGGTGGCACATTGACTTAGGTTGAATACAAGTGCCCAAAATTATTGTAAGAGAGCAAAGTGTACAAACTAAATAATTAAAAGAGTAAAATGCATTGTTGGTCATTGAACTTATCGTATAAGTTCACTTTGGTCACTGTACTCAAGAATACGGTCGATACAGTCACTATATACGGGATGAGGTGATTATACGGTCACTGCGAGATCGTATAGCTCTGTATTCATCCATTTTGACCAGTCAAAGAATCCTTCTGGCGCCTTGTCAGATCAATTTTCTCTCTCTGTCATGCGGGTCCTACCTATCATTGGGTGGAAGAAAGAAGTTGAACAAAAATAAATAAGCACGAGGGCGTGGTTCGAACCCTAGACCTCACGCTTTATACGGGCAAACAGGCTAACGAGCTACACGAACCTCCAGTTGTGATTAACTAGTGGCAAATTTAGTTTTCTACCTTTAGTAGCGGCACATGCATGCAGCGCGTAGCTTGCAGTGCATGCACACACACTAGAACGGACTCAAGTCGCACGCTGGCCTCTATTTCCGCAAGTTCGTGCAGTACCTCGCCTGTTGTCTGCCGTTCCCGTTGTTGACCCTCCCACCTGAGGTCATCGACCCGTTGCTCTACCACTACGCCAAGTCTGAGCTCTCGCTGCTTGTGGCGCAACGAATATGAACTCCATCTGCGTGAGATGACATGGCCATCAATGATGATTATGATGACACCCACAATAGGTCGCTCTACTTGCCTTGTGCGCACGATTGCCGTGCGGCTGCCAAAGTACGACCCTGCGGCCTCAAGTTCGTCGCCGGTCGCCGGTGTGTGCGTGTTGTGTGCTAACTAGTGTGTGTCTGCCCGCTGCTTGCTAGTGTGCGAGTGCATGCATGCGTATTGTGTGCATGTTATAATAAGGATTCACTTTAAATAGTACGTGAGCGAACAGAGGGATCAATTGGATAGTGTTCACGAGCAGTAGCGAGATGTGTGAGGTAAGATACACCGTTGGCGCTTTTAATTTTTCTTATTAATTTGTTTGTTTCACCCTCTAACTGGTGGGACCCAACATACTATGTGGAGAGAGGTAAGGTGAGTAAGGCTGCATTATTTCTGTATTACCAATACTACTTTAAATCCCAAAAGACCTTACCACCAAAGCCACATGACACGATTATGAATTTAAATCCCAATGACTCCCACGCAAAAAAAACACGACATGCTTGTCACACGAATGCAGGAATGTATAAAAGGTTATTTTCCTCTTGTTAAACATAACGTGAGGGTGGTGTAGCTGGTTAGCCAATTCGCTCATCAAACTTGAAGTCTCAGGTTCGATAACCGCACTTGAGCATAATTTTGTTTTTGTTCGACTTCTTTCTTCCACCCAACGACAAGTAGGCCCCACATGACAGAGAGAGAAAGTGATCTGGGGCTGTGCCAGGAGGATTCTTTGACTGGTCAAAACAGATGGATACAGAGCTATACGATCTCGCAGTGACCGTATAATCACCTCATCACGTATACGCTGTAGCCTCGACGCTTGTTTTCTAGGGTTTGCACTCTTCACACTCTCTCTCCACTATATATACACATGCTGGAGCCTCAGCGCTTGTAGTTTCTCTCTTCACACTCTCTCACCCTCTCCCGATCTAAACAAGACTTCGTTGGCCTCTCTCCCTCTCCCCTCACTGCTGGTCAAACAGCCGACATGATCCGTCCGCCGAGAAGGGAAGGAGGCTTAACGCTGTCGCCATCGGCGAGGGAGGGAATCCACTACCGGCGCAACTGTTCTCTTTCACCCAGCGGTGGCGCGGGAGGGCCTCTGACCCCTTCTTCCTCGCCGTCGTACATAGTGTGGGCAGACCGGCCTCCGGTCACCCACCGAACCACACCCCAAGAACCTTAAGGTATAATCTACTTATTCCACATGCATCGCTCTAGCTGCATGTGGGCTTTTTCCGCTTCTGCACTCGAATCTAGGTGTTGGATCAAGTAGGAAAGTAGTGGGGAAAGTTGTATAACATGAATCTAGGATGTGGTTCAAAGAGGAAAGGAAGGGGGAAAGTTGTATACCATGAATCTAGGACGTGGTTCAAAGATGAAAGGAAGGGGGGAAGTAGTGGGGAAAGTTGTATAGCATGAATCTAGGACGTGGTTCAAAGAGGAAAGGAAGGGGGGAAGTACTAGTACAGACTGGCTATCCAGCACCTACGTTGGTCGAAAAGGGAAACAATGACAAACGCAGTACGCACATCTGTAATGAACTGATCTTTTTGTTTTGGGGGACAAGGTTGTAGAGTTTGAGCAGGACTAGATTTGCTGCCCTCACATAGGGAAAGGTGTTTAAAGATAACAAAAGTGGGACCAACACAAATATGCTCCTTGGTTGTTTGTTCTTTGGTGCAACAGACTGTGCATCACCCCTTTATACATCCGTAGATGCACATGGTGCTGGTGCGTCCACTGTCCCGTGCAACTCTTTAGCTGTTGTTAATCTAAGGCCCTGTTTGGTTAAAAAGTCGTAGGACTTTTTTAGTCCCAACTAAAAAGTCCCTAGTCCCTACCTGCTTGGTTCCAGGGACTAAACATGGACTATAGGTTATTAAACGACATGCTAAAAGACCATGTTAACCCTAGTAATGAACTAATAGAGATAAGGTGCGATGCGGGGCAGGGGCAACTATTGGAAAAAGTCCCAAAAAGACTCTCCCTCGGGGTCTTCTTTCTTTAGTCCTAAATGCCCACTTTAGTCCCTAAAAGTCCATCATGTTTGGTTTAGATGGGACTGAAAGGGACCTTTTTTAGTCCCTACACCAAAAAGTCCGTGTAAACAAACACCCTCTAATAATGCTGCTGGAAAATTGATGCAATGCCACAGTTAAAAGCAAATTACATGTTTAACGAATTTTATTGTTAATATAATCTCTCTGTTAATATGAATCAATGCTACCCTTTGATAAATGCTACCGTCTTGCTTTCTTTCCCATTTAGATAAGTTAGATACTTCTTTTTGTTGGCTTTTGTGTCATCCACCATTATTGACCACAAGTTGTTTCCTTTGCACCTCTGTGTAAACAGGGTTATCTACTTCACCTCATTGCTATTGTGACCTTTTGTTGCACTGCACAAAACACTTTTGTTTTAAGAGTGTTTTGTGTAGTTTAACCAAAATGGCACACCGACAACGTTGCTTGATTGCTTGATCTTAGTGGAATTGCACAAGAGGAGATCTGACTTCCTATCCGTGTTGGCAAAATTGGTTCAGATCTTCTTCTTGTGAGTTGTTTGAATTCCGCGTCATGAGAGGTTAGTACTAGCCTTCTTTCACATGATTGTGCATTGTGCTTTCATATGTTGTGCTACTTATACGGTAATGTTGCTTGATTTTAGTGAACTGCACAAATGGAGACAAGACTTCAATCTGTATGTGCACCGTAATATCCCATTCAGGTAAGATAAGGATATTTCACAACTGTTGGCCTGTATTTTGCCACTTTCATCAGAAAATTAATGTCGTTGTTTAGTGCTATACTTGTGCTCCCTAATTGACATGCCAAATCTTACATTGAAGCCGAAGATTGTCTGTTATTGAACCAAGTGATGAAGGGGAAGAACAAGTGGAAGAAAAACAAAAATCAACTCCCGGTGCTGTAATCAAGCACTGGAACTGTGATGACACAAGTAATGATATAGTTTTGCATCTTAATTTATTGCTATGGCTGGAACAAGCAATTGTTTTGCCACTGATTTGATGCCACTCTTAATGTAATATGTAATTATCTCTACTTGTGCAAACAGGGATCTTCTTTGAAGATAACATATATTTTAGTGGAACTGCACAAGAAGATGTTGGAAACATTAAACTAATCGAGGAGTATATAGTAAGCATGGCAACCACAGTAGATAACAACAGATGGTTCCGGAGAAGTACTTGATTTGTATGCTCTAGACAATAAGCCTCCCGACAAAGGTTGGTACTTGCCCACAGATTTCATCCATATGATTGAGCTTTGTCATCTCTATTAGTGTTGTGCTACTGTTTAGATACTGTCATGAGAAAGTGGTATTGTCCTTGAGAAGTGCTTCATCTATGCTGTTTTAAATATTTTCTTTCCTTTTCTCGAGTAAACAACGATGCTAGCATTTAGTTGCCCTCTTGTCTTTGCACAACAGGATCATCCTCCTCTGAAGAAGAATATGGAGTACGTGAAGTGCCTAGTTCCGATTATGCCAGGATAAAGAAGCCAAACCTCTCTTCTTAAGAAGGGAGCAGTTGAAGGACGGTTACATTATTGCCCACAAGAACAAACTAACTTCAGCTCAGAAGGACTCACGGATCTCCATCTTTGTTGCTGTGAAGGCCAATACAATGTTGTGTTAGGATTCCTTCCGGTGAGTTCCATTTTTTTAATGTGTGCTCTGCATGGATCATGTAGGTTGCCTGTTTAAACTATCAATTCATAGTACATTTTGCTTTATACTAATCGCTTTTTTGTATTTGTGCAAACAGTGGTGCTCAGCTTGATTTCAATGGGAACTGCACAAAATGTTCATGAATACACCAAATCATTCATTTCCACCACAAGAAAGGAGGTGCCGATATGTTCAAGGCATTGCAACATATAAAGGCGAAATCATACAAGCTACGCGCGAATTTTGTTGATTTTTGTGGAACTACACAAAAAGAACAGCTGGTTTATTTAGCACGAGGTGCCATGTCAATGTCCGAAGTGATGGCAAATCTTGCCCATTCCACAATTGTAGGCATTTGATATTTTGGAATGGGAAAACCTTGTCAAAGTTTGCTCATTGATGTATGCAAAACAACAAGCATTTGACATTTTGGAATGGGACAACCTTGTCAAATTTTTCTCATTGATGTTAGCAAGAAGACATGCGTTTGATATTTTCGAATGGGACGCCCTTTGCTATCAGCAGCATTGATCGATTTTTCTTTATTCTTTAATTGTGAAGTAAATATTGGTTCTGACATGTGAGTCGCTGAGATGCATAATCATCGATTGTTTTGAATGTTCCCTATGAATTGCCAGGCCTGTGTGTTTGATTGCAATGTACAAGAACGTTAAAAAGATGCTCAAACTCTTTGTACTCCCTCTGTTCCTTTTTACTACGCATATTAGATTTCTTTCAAGCCAGTTGATTTTACATTGTGAATGTTCATACTTTTTTCTATAAGATTGGTCAAAGTAGAGATACTTTGACTTCAGATAAAACTTATATGCAGACTAAAAAGGACCGGAGGGAGTACATGTGAAACTGCTGCAAACGAGGTGATCACCCTGGGAATAATGCTGGTATGTATTGTTTTGCATGTTCATCCAATGCCAGTGATACAAGAATTCGAACTAATCGAACTAAATTCATTCATACACGATTGGATTTCATATAAACATGCCGGATTTCATTACATTTCATACATTCTTCAACTAAAAAGGGGTGCGCTAGAGGTATAATTAATTAACCGAAGCTACCCACCTGTGTCCGGCCGAGCAACAGAAGCTTCTTCTCCAGCGCAGCTCTCCGACTCCACGTCGCCGCCAAGAAGCTAATCGGCCGTCAATGGTCAACCCACCTAGCTTGGCTTCAACCGGAGGGTAGCAGCGGTGGCCTTACTTGGACCCGAGCTGCGGAGACCTACTGTCTTCTACTCCTCATTTTCTGTGTGGCGCGGCCTCATTGGCAGCGGGGCCTTGACGGAGACGGCGATGTCCTCTGTCTCATTGCTGGCGGGGCGGTGCCTCGGCGTAGCGGGGGAAATCCTCCCCCTTGTTGCCGGCAGGGCGGGGCCTCGGCTGAGCCGTCTATGTCCTCTGCCTCGTTGTTGGCGGGGCGGGGCCTCGGCAGAGTAGGGCCTCGCCGAAGCCGGCGAGGTCCTCCGCCTCGGTGCCGGTGGGGCAGGGCCTCGGCGGAGCCGGCGATGTCCTCTACCTCGTTGTTGGCGTGGCGGGGCCTCGGCGGAGCAGGGCCTCGTGGAAGCCGGCGTAATCCTTCACCTCGGTGCCGGCGGGGCGGGGCATCGGCGGAGCCGGCGGTGTCCTCTGCCTCGTTGTTGGCGCCGCGGGGCCTCGACGGAGCAAGGCCTCGTCGACGCCAGTGGAGCGGGGAATCTTTGGAGCCGGCATTGCCCTCTGCCTCGTCCTCGGTCTTGCCAAACAGCCCCTCGCCCGCTGATACGTCTCCAACTTATTTACTTTTCCTAATGCTTTTCCTCTTGTTTTGGACTCTAATTTGCATGATCTGAATGAAACTGACCCCGGATTGACACTGTTTTCAGCAAAACTACCATGAAGTTTTTTTGTGCAGAAATAAAAGTTCTCGGAATGGAACGAAACTTTGCGAGGATTTTTTATACAATAAACAAGAATTTCTGGAGCCACGATCCACCGGAGGGGGACACCTGGGTGGGCACAACCCACCAAGGCGGGCCCCCCTCCTGGCACACCCAGGTGGGTTGTCCCCACCTGGTGGCCTCGCAGACCCTGGAACCGACGCTATAAAATCCTATTTTTCCAGAAAAAATCAGGGAGAAAGAATTATCGCGATCCACGAGACGGAGTCGCCGTCACCTCCTGTTCTTCATCGGGAGGCCAAATCTGGAGTCTGTTTGGGGCTCCGGAGAGGGGGATCTTCGTTCTTCATCATCACCAACCTTCTCCATCGCCAATTCCATGTTGCTCCCCACCGGGAGTGAGTAATTCCTTCGTAGGCTTGCTGGTCGGTGAGGAGTTGGATGGGATAGTTTGTTAGGGTCCGATCCCTAGTATCAACTATGTTCTAAGATTGATGTTGCTATGACTTTGCCATGCTTAATGCTTGTCACTTTGGGCCCGGGTGCCATAAATTCAGATCTGAAGCGTTTATGTTATCACCATTTTATTCATGTTCTAGATCCGATCTTGCAAGTTATAGTCACCTACTGCGTGTTATGATCCGGCAACCCCGGAGTGACAATAGTCGGGACCACTCCCAGTGATGAGCGTAGTATTAGGAGTTCATGTATTCACTATGTGTTAATGCTTTGTTCCGGTTCTATATTAAAAGGAGGACTTAATATCCCTTAGTTTCCAATAGGACCCCGCTGCCACAGGAGGGTAGGACAAAAGATGTCATGCAAGTTCTTTCCATAAGCACGTATGACTATTTACGGAATACATGCCTACATTATATTGATGAACTGGAGCTAGTGCCGTATCGCCCTAGGTTATAAATGTCTCATGATGAATATCATCCAACAAGTCATGTAAGTGCATCTAGTGCCCCTTAGTGATTTTGGTGTATTGAAGACTTATAGGTTAAGGGACTAATGTGTTTATGAGTGTACACAGGTCTATAAGTCTATGAGGAGTTTGATATTTATAGAGAAAGTCGACCCCTAAAAATGAAGTTCTTCGACTGAAGACTTTGGATTTCTGAAGACTTTGAAAGTGAAGAAATTGGTGTGACCTTGAAGACTTGGTATTCATTTGAGGAACATGAAGCGTGAAGACTTTTGTTTTCGTAGTTTCATTTTCTCTTTCTTGAGTCATAGGAAACACCGTACTGTTAAAGGGGGTCGAGGAAATACTAAGGAAAAGTTTCCAAGTGATGCTCAACTCAAAATCCTACACCTACCAATCCCTTCGAGTGAAGCCATTGGAAATCTCATACAGTTCAGTCATATTCTTCAGTGACAGAGACGAAGTTCTTCTGGTCTCTGAGGAATTTGTTCTGACTGAGGAGTTAGGAATTCGCCAGTGCGGATTGCCTACACAGTGAGGAACATGATAGCCCTGAGGAATTTGATACTCAAATTTCCGATCGTTGCTGTGCTATGCGCCAGCTGTCCCAAAATATCTACCCACCTAACGGTCATATCATTGAAGGGCATTTATGTCTTATCATGACGGGCTGCTCCCTAGGCTATAAATAGCCGCCCCTACAACCACTAGCTGGTTGGCTGCTCCGAGAGAAACTGACACTTGTCATTTGAGAGCATCCCATCCTCCGAGGACTTTGAGCGAAAATCATCAAGTGAGGAAAACCCAAACCCAAACACCTACAAACCCAAAGTGATTGAGCATCACTGAAGAGATTGATCCTGCGTGGATCCGACGCTTGTTACCTTTGAAGACTGTGCTTCTTCCAGACGGTTAGGCGTCATGGTCTAGAGCATCCTAGAGGAATTGTGGATCGCCTGAAGGTTCGGAAGTCACCTGAAGACTTACCACGAGTGATTGGGCGAGGTCTGTGTGACCTTAGCTCAAGGATAATACGGTGAGGACTGTGTGTCCGGGACTGTGTGTCCTCAGGTTTAAATACCTAGCCGCTCCAACCAGACGTACAACTGAGACAGCAGTTGGAACTGGTCTACCAAATCATTGTCTTCACCAAGCTTACTGGTTCTATTTCCTCAACTCTTTCATTTCCTCATTACTGTGTTGTGTGCTTGTCATATCTGTGTTTGAAGACTTTGACTGAAGACTTTCTCAATTTCCTCAGTTCAATTTCTTTTGTCTGTTTGTCTTCATCCTGTGCTATCCTGTGTTTACGCTTTTCGTACTTTGTGCGTGTCTTCATTTCATCATGATGACCATGCTTGTGTTCTGCTATGCATACTTTTGAGTACTTATTCCGCTGCAAGTAGTTCTTCGCTAAGGAATTTCCTCACCCGCAAATTCCTCATTGAAGAATTCATAAAAATCGCCTATTCACCCCCCTCTAGTCGATATAACGCACTTTCAATTGGTATGAGAGCAAGGTACTCCCTTGTTCTGTGTGATTTTGGTTTAACCGCCTGGAGTTTTAGTTATGTCAACTGCAGGTATGATCAAGGTCTCTGCTGGGTGTCCTACCTTCGATGGGACAGACTACCCCTACTGGAAGAATAAGATGCGAATGCATCTTGAGGCAATTGATAACGATCTCTGGTATGTTGTGGAAAATGGTGTTCCCTCTGTCTCACCCTCACTGAACGCTACCGATGTGAAGAGATTCAAGCAACTCGATTCTCAAGCGAAGAATATCATTTGTGGCCATCTGAGCAAAGGACAGTATGGAAGAGTGAGTGCTTTGGAAACTGCTAAGCTTATCTGGGATAGGCTGTCCAAAGTCAATGAAGGAGTCTCAACATAGCGTGACTCTCGAGTTGATGTTCTTCGCAATCTTTTCAACCGCTTCAAAAGACTCGACAATGAAAATGTTCAACTAACCTTCGATCGCCTCACTGACATCTCAAATGAGCTTCAAGCACTTGGTGCCACTGACATCACCGACCATGAGGTGGTGAAGAAACTGCTGAGATCGCTTGATTCCTCATTTGATACTCTGGCATTGATGATACAAGAGCGTGCTGATTACAAGTCACTTGATCCCGCTGATATCCTTGAGAGGCTAAATACTCATGAGTTCTAGCTTGCTGAAAAGAGAGGTCTCTATGGTTCGAGCTATGGCAGATCACATGCACTGAAGGCCAAGGCAGTTTCTGAGTCTGAAGATGAAGACTCTGGCAGCAGCCTTGGTGATCCTGAAGAACTGAGCCATGAACTAGCACTGCTCGTGAAGAAATTCCAGAAGTTCTCAAGACGTGGTCGCTTTGGAACACCCTCAAGGAGCAATGATTCCTCATCCAGTGACTACAAGAAGAGGCTTTGTCACAAGTGCAAGAAACCTGGACACTACATTCAAGATTGTCCTCAGTGGGAAAAGGAATCAAAGAAGAAGAAATACAAGGATTACAGTTCTGATGATGCAAAGAAAAAGAAGAAATCCTCAAAATCTTCATCATCAAAATCCCTAAAGTCTTCATTTCACAAGAAGAGCAGCTCCAGGAAGGCTCGGGCATTCATTGGCAAGGAAATGGACTCTGAGGCTGAATCTGAAGAAAATGAGGAAGAGGAGGCATCTGAGGAGTCCGAGTCCGGTGTGGCGAGCCTAGCCCTCGCTACTGCATTCGTCAGCAAGTCTATCTTCAACACTGAAGAAAATGACCTCACCAACAAGGCTGATGAAGGCAATGATGACTACGCTCCCACCTATTGCTTCATGGCAAAGTGTTCCAAGGTACTCAAATATACCTCCTCTGAATCTAGTGAGAATGAATCTGATGAAAACCTCAAGCCCAGCTACTCTAAACTTGCTAAGATTGCTGTTAAACAACAAAGGGCTTTTGAAAAGGTTCAAAACATGCTAGACAAAAGTGATGATATGTTGGGTGAAGAAATGGATCGCACTAAAACCTTGACTGAAAATCTTCAGAGACTTCAGACTAGGTTTGACAACCTTCAAGGTCATCATAACACTCTCTTATCTGATCATGAGAAGCTTTCTTATGAATTTCTTCAAAGAAAGCAAGATCTTGAGAAGCTAAGAGTGAGTTATGAAGATCTTCAGAAGGAGCGCGATTCATTACTTGCTCAACAAATCAGCGCTGCTCAGGAAGAATTTGTTCCTCCATGTTTGAAATGCATTGAACGTGAATCTGCTAATTCTTCACCTAAATGTTCAAATGCTTCTAATGCTACAAATTCTTCAATTGTCTCTGCTATCACTAATTCCTCATCTGAGGACATTGCTAGTATCACTGACGATGCAGGGCTGAAGGAATTGTACATGACAGGCATGTACAAAAGCCTCAAAGGGCATCAGACTCTTTGTGATGTGCTTAAAAAGCAGATCCTCAACAGGAACCCTAGGAAAGAGGGTATTGCCTTTGAGAGGAAACTCAATGCTAATGGTACATATTGGAAGCCTGAGCAGTACCCCAAAACCTCATGGGTTGCTGCAAAGGGACCTCCAGTTGATCCATCTAATTTATCTGGCTGTACATGTGAATCTTCTCATTCTTCTGATGAGTCATTTGACTCCAACTATAAACTGTTTAAAAAACAGAATGGTGAAGTATTTGCTAGATATGTTGGCACTAACTGCAGGAACGGTTCTCCTATGAAGAAAATCTGGGTTCCCAAAAGGTGCCTTCAAAGTCTTCAGGTGAATGTCCTCATGAATCCACCTGTGAAGAATAGGAACCCCAGATCAAATTCTTCATATGGATCCAAGTCCTCATACGGACCAAATTCCTCACATGGATCAAATTCCTCAACAGGATCAAAGTCCTCATATGAACATCATCGTGCTAACAACTCTGTTTCACAGGGAAGAGCCAAGAGCTATGAATATGAGCATTATTCTTCTAATCATTATGTTCATAAGTCCTCGAACAATTTCTCTGTTTATTCATATGCTTACCCTAACTCCTCTTATGTGAAACGAAATGGATTGGCTTCTATGCCACCTTTCTCGTATGGAGCTCGCAGAGTGATGAACTCTTTGCCACCCCTTCAGATGTGGGTGGTGAACAAAAAGAACTAATCTCTTACGCAGGGTCAGGTCTCCAGACGTACTTAAACGTCTGAAAAATTTGCTGGGGACCTGAAAAGTGCCTGAAAGGACGCAGGCTAATCATGAAGAAATGAACTTTCATTTCTCACATCCTCATACTGTTTCAACTGTTGCATTGCTTGATGAAATTGGTATGATGAATTGTGATGTCATATTCTTCACTGATGAAGCATATGAAGTTCGTAAGCTGCACTAATTCATCTGCAGGATGATCAACCCAAAGCCACTGAGTGGGTCCTCGATAGTAGATGTACAAATCACATAACTGGTGATAAGAATCTATTGATGGATGCTCCCTTATCACCATCGCATCTGAAGCATATCATCTTCGCTGACAAAGGCAAAAGTCAGGTATTGGGTCTAGGTAAGGTTGCGATCACAAAGGATCGACACATGGACAAAGTCATGCTTTTTGAGTCCTTAGGATACAACCCCATGTCTGTCTCAATGCTTTGCGATCTTGATATGGTTGTTGTCTTTGGCAAGTATCGTTGTGTTATGGTTATGGAAGCTGACAATTCCAAAGTCTTCGAAGGCTTTAGGAGAGGAGACTTGTATATTGTTGATTTATCTACAGGACCGCAACCAGCCATGTGCCTACTTGCAAAAGCTTCAGAAGGCTGGTTATGGCATCGACGACTTGGTCATGCAGGCATGAGGAATTTGCACACGCTTGCGAAGAAGAAGCACGTCATTGGCATTGAGAATGTCAAATTCCTCAAGGATCACTTATGCGGAGCTTGTGAAGCTGGAAAGATGACCAAGGCTAAGCATCCAGCGAAGACTATCATGACCACTACTCGACCATTTGAATTGCTTCATATGGATCTCTTCGGTCCTAACCATTACTCAGCAGTCACAAATGATGCATCTCTCTATGGCTTTGTTATTGTTGATGATTACTCTCGTTACACATGGGTACACATTGTTACTTGCAAACATGAAGTGCAGGAAGTCTTCAAACGATTTTCCTCGAGGGCTTCAACCAACTTTGGTGTGAAGATCAAGCACATCAGAAGTGACAATGGAACTGAGTTCAAGAATTCTAGTCTTGATGACTATCTTGATGAACTTGGTATTACTCATGAGTTATCCGCTCCTTACACTCCTCAGCAGAATGGCGTCATGGAGCGCAAGAACAGAACTCTTGTTGAGATGGCTCGCACTATGCTTGATGAGTACAAGACGCCTCGTCACTTCTGGATTGAGGCAATTTATACTGCGTGCCACATCATCAACAGGGTATATCTTCACAAATTCTTCAAGAAGACTGCCTATGAACTCCTCACTGACAAGAAACCCAATGTGAGTTATTTCAAAGTCTTCGGTGCTAAATGTTGGATTAGAGATCCTCATCACAATGCTAAATTTGCACCGAAAGCACATGAAGGTTTTATGCTTGGTTACGGAAAGGACTCGCACACCTACAGAGTCTTCAACAACGTTCTTCACAAGGTTGTTGAAACTGTAGATGTGCGGTTCGATGAAACTAATGGCTCGCAAAGAGAGCACCTACCCTCTGTGATAGATGAACCAGCACCTGAGGAAACTATCAAGTTCAAGGCTACTGAGGATGTCATTCCTACCGAAGAATCTGCTGAAGAATTCATTCCAGAACGTGAAGAACGTCGAGCTAATGCACCTGAAGAAAAATGCTGATCAAATTCCTCGACGACAACCTACTCATCCTCGCGTTGCAAAAGAAGTGCAAGTTGAAAAGATCATCGATGACATTGAAGCACCAGGTCCTCTCACACGCTCAAAAGCTTCACATTTATCTAAATTTTGTGGGCACTATGCTTTTGTCTCTATCACAGAGCCCACTAAGGTAGATGAAGCATTTCTGGAGCCTGAGTGGATTCAGGCCATGCAAGAAGAATTAGATCAATTCGAACTCAACAACGTCTGGGAACTGGTTAAACGCCCAGATCCACGCAAGCACAATATCATTGGCACAAAGTGGATCTACCGCAACAAGCAAGATGAAAATGGCCTTGTGGTGAGGAATAAGGCACGGCTTGTAGCTCAAGGCTACACACAGGTTGAAGGAATTGATTTCGATGAAACTTTTGCACCTGTTGCTAGACTTGAAGCTATTCGCATATTACTTGCTTATGCTAACCATCATGATATCACTTTATATCAAATGGATGTGAAAAGTGCATTCCTCAATGGTAAGCTTGAGGAAGAAGTATATGTTGCTCAACCCCCAGGTTTTGAAGATCCAAAGCATCCTGACAAAGTCTTCAGACTCAATAAGGCCCTCTATGGCCTCAAGCAGGCCCCTCGGGCATGGTATGATACTTTGAAGGAATTCCTCATGAAGAAAGGCTTCAAACCCGGTTCACTCGACCCTACTCTTTTCACTAAATCTTATGATGGTGAATTGTTTGTGTGCCAAATATATGTTGATGATATTATCTTTGGCTGTACTGACCAACGTTATAGTGATGAATTTGCCTATATGATGAGTGAAGAATATCAAATGTCTATGATGGAGAGTTGAAATTCTTCTTAGGTCTTCAAATTCGTCAACAGCGCAATGGCATATTCATATCTCAGGAGAAATACCTCAAGGATGTACTGAGGAAATTCGGCATGCAAGATTGCAAAGGCGTCAAAATTCCGATGCCCACAAATGGCCATCTGTGCACTGATGAAAATGGTATTGACTTCGATCAAAAGGTATACCGCTCCATGATTGGTTCTTTATTGTATTTATGTGCATCTAGGCCAGATATTATGCTTAGTGTTTGCATGTGTGCCCGATTTCAAGCTACACCGAAGGAATCACAGAATAAGGCTGTGAAACATATTCTTTGATATCTAGCTCACACACCAACACTTGGATTATGGTACCCCAAGGGCTCGGCTTTTGATCTCATTGGATATTCTGACTCTGACTATGCTGGTGATCGTGTGGACCGCAAGTCAACATCTGGTACATGTCATTTCCTCGGACGATCTTTGGTCTGTTGGTCCTCGAAGAAACAGAACTGCGTATCACTGTCTACTGCTGAAGCTGAGTACATTGCTGCTGGTTCTTGTTGTGCTCAATTGCTGTGGATGAAGCAAACTCTCAAGGACTACGGTGTCAACGTGAAGAATGTGCCTCTCTACTATGACAATGAGAGTGCCATCAAGATTGCTCACAACCCAGTTCAGCACTCGAAGACAAAGCACATTCAGATTCATCATCATTTTCTTCATGATCATGTGTTGAAGGGCGACATTTCTATTGAGCATGTGAAGACTGAAGAACAGCTAGCCAATATCTTCACAAAGCCCTTGGATGAGAAGAGATTTATCAAGTTGCGGTGTGAGCTAAATATCCTAGAATTTTTGAATGTTCTTTGAAAAGGACACTCATCCTAACACTTATGCAAAATTGATGACTTAGATGTGCAACACATGAAGAAACATTTTTCTTCAATCAATGAAGAATAACATTCTAAGTGTGAAGAAATTAATGAAGAATTTTATTCTCAGAGCCCTACGACAATTGTACGCGGTGTCTGAAATCATCATTCTTATACGGTGGGTCACGCCACCACAAAAGTTGAAAATCTTCAATTTGAGTTTTTCCTCAGTTTTTGAAATTCCTCAGTTGTTCATGTTCTTCAACTTTGCATTGTCTTCACCTTCTCCGTCGTTTTTCTTCATTGGCTATATATATATGTATATGGGTTTATGTCCTCTACAGCATTCACTTATGGCTAATTCTTCAAGTTGATTTTTCTGCTAAGTGAATGTGATCGGACCCTTCCCCCTCTATGCTATACTCAACCCAATCTATTCACAAATTCTTCATATGCGTTCTATTTGAAACTCGTTCAAAATCTTCACTGTGTCCTTGTCAGCTGAAGAATTTGCGAACGGAACTTTTAACTTATCTTATCCAAATTTTCGGCTTTGCCGCTCAAACCGTTCCGTATCCCACGAAATACTTATCTATTCACCACGATCTAACACGATCTCCACCTCTCAGTACGTGGGTGACACATGTCAAGCGAATGAGAAGGGTCAGGGGTACGTTCGTCCAATTTCTTCGGGCGGACAGTTTTTCACCATGGCTATAAATACCCCTCTCCCATTCCTCACTTCTTTTACTCCGCTCGACCTCTCTCCAGCTCGAGCTTCTCAAACCCTAGCGCCGCCGCTACTTCATCGTCGCCGGTGAGGAAGAGCTTCACTGCCTCGACCTCGTCGCCGCCGTACTCGTGCCGGCCGCGGAAATCTTCACTCCGCCGCCGCCGTAGCCGTCTTCCTCCGCCAAGTTAGGGCGTGGAAGATCTGCACAGACGAACTTCTCATCTCTACCTCACAGTTCGTCGTGTTCTCGTTCAGGGTAATTAAAAGTTACTTTTACTGCCCTCCTTGATTCAAATGATTTCTACAAAATCTTCAAACATGTTTATTCTTCAAATTCTTCACACACTAAATACCTCACATGTCATCTGTTCTTGATTCGTTTCTCTAAGCATCATTTTTCTTCAAGATTCCTCAATTGTGTGGATCTTCGATCTATACAACTCTGGAACCTAAGACAAAGAACGCTTAGTGAAATTCTTCAAGACTTATCTGGTCAAATTCCTCAAACTTGTTCTTTTTGAAAAACCTTCTGAGAACGCATATGACCTCTCCAAATTCCTCGCAACTATACTCTGTTCACAGGTACTCATGCCCGCTGCTGAATCACTAGGTTCTCATCAACTTAACTCATTTGCAGCGTTCCTCGAAGAAAAGTTGCATACTTCTTCAGAAAATTCAATTGTTCAAATTCCTCATCTGAAGAAAATGGCTGATGGAAAGAAGCCACAAAAAGGAGGAAAGAGGCCTGAAATCAATACTGCCTTTGAGATCCCTGAGGACATCTATGCTGGGTACTGCACACCCCCTGAGGAAGATAAAAATCAGCGCAAGGTGCGCATTCAGAAGATAGAGAGGAGATGGGCAAGAGAGTGGAGGGAGTACAGGTATGTGACTCCCAAGTACATGAAGAAATTCGCACTCAATCCTCCATGCTCAAGACCTCTGTTGGCACCTGGCCAAGAAGCTGATCTCACCAGCCTCAAGCGTGGTGAAGATTATCCTGAAGAATGGGCCAAGCGCCAGGCCAAGCTGGCCAAACAGGCAAAAGATGCAGTGAGGAAATTCAACGAAGACACTGCTGCTGCTGCTGAGGCCTCTGTAAAGCCGAAGAAATCCATGGCAAAGAAGCCTGCGCATAAGCCAAGTGCTTCTTCTTCAATGCCCTCACGGCCAAGTTCCTCAGCTAAGCCCTCACGGCCAAGTCCTCACGCTGCTCCTGCTCCTCCAAAGTCCTCAGCTGCTCCGACAAAATCCTCAGCACCTGTGCATCTTGCCACGTGCCAAAGGACTACAGGCATCTCTATTGCCTCAGGAGCTTCAGCTAGTTCCTCAGCTGCACCAAATTCTTCAACAGGACCCTCTCTGCTGAAGACAAAGACCACTGCTGGACGAGGCTCTCGCCCAAGTCCTCACAAGAAGCAGGTCACCTTCCAAGTGCCGTCTGAAGAAGACGAAGCTGATGATGAAGAACTTGCTGAAATAATCAGAGATAGGCAAGTCAGGGCCGCTAGAGCCAAGGGCACAAATGTGCCTCGGCTTTTGGATCCAAAGTTGATCCTCGATTACATTGATCTCTGGCACAAGGACCCAAACACTCCTATGCCTGACTTCAAGCTGACTCCTGGCCAAAGTCATATGCTGACTGCCTTCATCCAAGAAGAGAAATGGAAATTTGAGAAGGCCAGGCAGCTCAAGAAAGCGCAGTACAGGAAGGAGAAATTCCCGAAGAACAACATTGTCTCTATGACAACTGATGAACTTGTGAAGATCCAGTCTGAAATCAAAGTCCTCAGCGATGATTTCAATGCTTACTATGCTGATTGGAAAGGATCCAAGGTCAGATTTGTTAAACTGACTAAGATGTTCACCTCCAATGTTGCAGCCCCATCGCAACAAGAAATTCCTCAAGCTGAAGCATCTGCTCAGCCAACTGAAGAACATGCCAGCACCGCTGATGACAATCAGGCTGCTGAAGAAAATGAAGAGGTCAGGGCAACTGCATCAGTTGTGCCTGAAGAAAATCAATCACATTCCTCTGCTCCTCCTGCACCAACTCCAACTCTAATCCTCCCATCTGCATCAGATGTGAAGAAGACCAAGGCTGTAGAGCGTGCAACAGTGAAGAAAAGGAAAGCATCAGCTCCTTCAGATTCTTCAGCATCGAAGAAGATGAAGAAATTGACAAGCTCATTTGCTAATCCAATTGATGCTGTTCCTTTTTCCTCCATGCCATCAAAGGAAATCGTCCCTTTTGATGAAGAATATGTGATCCCTAGCGGATCTGATGAAGAAAATCCTTCTGCTGCTTCGTCAGAGCAGATGGATGAAGAAATTGAATTGGATAAAATCCCTTCAACCCCCACAGTTTCCTCGCCTATGCCTCAGTTTACTGCTGAAGAGGCTGGCGTTGAAGAAATGGAAGATGAAGATGTGGACATTGGCTGTACCACACCAGTGATGAATGATGACTTTTGGGAAAGTCAGCACCCCAACTCTCCACTCTTCACACCATTGCAACAAATTCCTCAGTCCCCAGCAACTACAGTTCAAATGGGATCTGACGAAGCTCATGAAGACATTCCAGCCGCTAGTGCTGAAGAAAATGAAAATGAAGAATTGAAGACCCAGACTGCCACTGAAGAGGAACCAGAAATTCCTCAGCCTGAAGAACCTGAGATTGCGATTCCTGTGGTTGTGATGCAACTCACTGACACTACTCTGCCCAAGCCAAAGGATCCATTCTCAAGGAAGCAAAAATTCAAGGCTGATGATTTCTTCGGCGAGCACGTATTCTTCACAGACTACAACCCCTATGACTCTGCTCGCATTAGGAAGAGGCATTTCTGGACTGCCAGCCAGGCAAATTTTTATTCCTCAGTGCTGTTCAACAAAGACAAAGTCTTCGATCATGAGAACATTCCTCACGTGGATATGGAATCTCTGCCGTGCTTCGGGCCAGTCCTCAGTGTTCTTTACGACGCTGAACTGTTAAATTTCTGCACTGATATATGTGATTGGAATGAAGAGCTCATTCTTCAATTTTATGCAACTCTGCACATCACTGGAGACTCTGAAGATGTGAATTCATGGGTGCTGGACTGAATGTCTGAAAATACTCACTACAAGGCACCAGATACTGAATTGCTTCGTGCTTTGCCTCTCAGTCCTCCCCTTGAAGCTGCTTGTTGCGTCTACAGTGAACCTGAGCTTACCGATCACTATATGCAAGTGCTGATGAAGCCATTGAAGCCAGGTGAGGCCCCAAGAACTAACTTCCTTGTGAAGGAATTGTTATATGTGCCTCGGACTGTCTATCGCATTCTGATGAAGACATTGAGTCCTATCAAGGGCCATGACTCGGATGAAGAAGAAGTCGTTGGCATCATGAAGAATCTGCTTTTCAATATCATTCATGGCGTTCCCGTCAACTTCCATGATTTCTTCATGAGGACTCTGGCCAATGTCACCATGTCATGGTTTGAGTTGAAGCCTTATGCTCCGTGGATTATGAGATTCATCAGAACAAGGTCTTCACTCAACTACAAAGCTGATACACTGAACCATTGCAGCTACTTGCCCCCGATTGAAGTCCTCGAATGGACATTTTCCTCAGCTGATGAAAAGGGCAAGGCTCTGCTGTTATTGATGAAGGCATTCGTCCATTGGATGGTCAATTTCGCAAGGCTGCATCCTACTCCACCAATGATGACTCTGCCACCCATGACTCTGCCGCCAACGCAACCAAGCCAAATCCTCAAGGCACAGCTCCCAGGGTGATGACTGACCGTGAGCTTCTCCTGAGTCTTCACCAGAAGGTTGATCGCAATCACAAATGGGTCAAGCGTCAGTTTGGTTCAATTCTTCACAACATGACTGCTACCCACAATGCAGTGAAGAAAAACCATTACTACCTTCATGAAACCCTCAACCGCACCTGGGCTGTTCTGTCACACATTTATAGCGCAAAAGATCTGAAGAAAATGGGTCTCAAGGAGGACTTTGACTGGTCTGCACCTCCATCGAAGAAATACAAGAAGGTCAAGGTTCCTTCCTTGGTGGCCAGCTCCTATTCTTCATCGCGCGAAACTGATGTGCATGAAGACTTGGACGACACTATGGCAGGCCCTACTATAACAAACGACCCCAACAATGCTGACGCTCCTTCATCAACTTGATATTCTTCAGGGGCATTAGTCCTCATTTTCGAACCTTTTGGTCATTCGATGACAAAGGGGGAGAAATTTGAGTTAGTCTTCAAGCGGGTCTATCTTATATGGGCGTTTTTTTAAGTTACAACTCTCGTTCTTCTGATGACTTTGTTGGATCGAGTTGTAAACTTAAAACTCTATGGTGGCCTGATACTTTTGCTGTTTCTTCTGCATGCTTATTCCTTGTTAATGTTATTGCACGCATGCTGAATTACATCAGTCACCATATTTCATCATGCATTTCAAATTCTTCATATATTATGTCAAATGCGTGTATGAATTACAAGATATAGGGAGATCTCCATGATTCAACTCTTCAAGTGTGCATTGCTTCAAAAGCAAATTCCTCACTATGCACATCTTCAGGGGGAGTTCTTCTATATCTTGCAATCAAATTCCTCAATATTAGTATTTACACTTCATATGTTTATCCCCGTTGACAACTTAACCTATATTGTCATCAATCACCAAAAAGGGGGAGATTGTAAGTGCATCTAGTGCCCCTTAGTGATTTTGGTGTATTGAAGACTTATAGGTTAAGGGACTAATGTGTTTATGAGTGTACACATGTCTATAAGTCTATGAGGAGTTTGATATTTATAGAGAAAGTCGACCCCTAAAAATGAAGTTCTTCGACTGAAGACTTTGAAAGTGAAGAAATTGGTGTGACCTTGAAGACTTGGTATTCATTTGAGGAACATGAAGCGTGAAGACTTTTGTTTTCGTAGTTTCATTTTCTCTTTCTTGAGTCATAGGAAACACCGTACTGTTAAAGGGGGTCGAGGAAATACTAAGGAAAAGTTTCCAAGTGATGCTCAACTCAAAATCCTACACCTACCAATCCCTTCGAGTGAAGCCATTGGAAATCTCATACAGTTCAGTCATATTCTTCAGTGACAGAGACGAAGTTCTTCTGGTCTCTGAGGGATTTGTTCTGACTGAGGAGTTAGGAATTCGCCAGTGCAGATTGCCTACACAGTGAGGAACATGATAGCCCTGAGGAATTTGATACTCAAATTTCCGACCGTTGCTGTGCTATGCGCCAGCTATCCCAAAATATCTACCCACCTAACGGTCATATCATTGAAGGGCATTTATGTCTTATCATGATGGGCTGCTCCCTAAGCTATAAATAGCCGCCCCCCTACAACCACTAGCTGGTTGGCTGCTCCGAGAGAAACTGACACTTGTCATTTGAGAGCATCCCATCCTCCGAGGACTTTGAGCGAAAATCATCAAGTGAGGAAAACGCAAACCCAAACACCTACAAACCCAAAGTGATTGAGCATCACTGAAGAGATTGATCCTGCGTGGATCCGATGCTTGTTACCTTTGAAGACTGTGCTTCTTCCAGACGGTTAGGCGTCATGGTCTAGAGCATCCTAGAGAGATTGTGGATCGCCGAGTGACTGAGTTTGTGAAGGTTTGGAAGTCACCTGAAGACTTATCACGAGTGATTGGGCGAGGTCTGTGTGACCTTATCTCAAGGAGAATACGGTGAGGACTGTGTGTCCTCAGGTTTAAATACCTAGCCGCTCCAACCAGACGTACAACTGAGACAACAGTTGGAACTGGTCTACCAAATCATTGTCTTCACCAAGCTTACTGGTTCTATTTCCTCAACTCTTTCATTTCCTCATTACTGTGTTGTGTGCTTGTCATATCTGTGTTTGAAGACTTTGACTGAAGACTTTCTCAATTTCCTCAGTTCAGTTTCTTCAGTCTGTTTGTCTTCATCCTATGTTATCCTGTGCTTACGCTTTTCGTACTCTGTGTGTGTCTTCATTTCATCATGATGACCATGCTTGTGTTCTGTTATGCATACTTTTGAGTACTTATTCCGCTGCAAGTAGTTCTTCGCTAAGGAATTTCCTCACCCGCAAATTCCTCAGTGAAGAATTCATAAAAATCGCCGATTCACCCCCCTCTAGTCGATATAACGCACTTTCAAATATCATCCAACAAGTCACCAATCCAATGCCTATGAATGTATCCTATATTGCTCTTGCTAAGTTACTACTGCTATCGTTACTGTTGCACTTGCTACAAAACTACTACTATCACTGTTACCGTTACCGTTGCTGCTGCTACTATGACCAAAACTACCAGACTACTTTGCTACTGATCACTTTGCTGCAGATAATTAATCTCCAGGTGTGGTTGAATTGACAACTCAGCTGCTAACATCTTCAAATATTCTTTGGCTCCCCTTGTGTCGAACCTATAAATTTGGGTTGGATACCCTACCCTCGAAAATTGTTGCGATCCCCTATACTTGTGGGTTATCACCCGCTTCATCGCCCTCTTTGTAGGCGGCCGCAGCCTCCGCCACCCGCATGCGGTACCGCCAGCGTTCGAGGCGGCTCTCGCGGGCGGAGCGGTACGAGTCGAGCAGCGCCTCCTGGTCCGCCCGCTCCGCGGCGATCTGCTCCTCCACCTGCAGGTGCTCCTGGAGGAGATGGTAATTGTAGGCGGTGTCGGCCTGCGCCTCCCGAAACTATTCCTGACGCTTCTGCCTCATCGTGTCCATGTATTGGGCACGTGCCTCGCCGATGGTCATGGTGCAATGCACCGCCGAGGATGGCGCGGAGGAGGGGCTTGGCGCCAGATCATCGACTACCATGTTGTCCATTAGGATGTCGTCATCCTCCGGCTGCCTGCCGGCTAGCCAATCGGCAGTAATGGCTGCCATCTCCTTGTGGTTCGTCGTCCTCCTATCCCGAAGAGCGCTGGAGCGCGAGGAAGCCATGGTGGGCAGTAGTGGTGTGGACAGGAGAAAGGGAACGGAGGCGGATGACTGCGGCTATGGCCGCCGCAGCAGTTTATATAGCAATGGTGGGCGGCGGAGGGACGGACGGGTGGCGCCGGAATAGCCACGTCGGCTACCACGTATCATTAATGTGGGCGGCAGATGGATGGACGGACGACACTTGTGTCGTTTGAACGCGGAGCAATCGCCTGCACCGGAAGTGGCGCGGGCGGCGCTGACCGTTTTGGGCGGAAAGCGCACGCGGGCGAGGGAGGCAGTCTGGGTGGGCCAGGGCGGTCAGACTCATGCTTGGTAGCGGGTCGGTCCAGCAGCCGGACATGCTGGCTCGCCAGGAAGCTCGCCGTGCTGAGCGACGACAATCAGACGATGGACGTAGCTTCCGACCAGGAGCCGGCGCCACTGTCCAAGCCGGTTCATGCCGTGTTCACCATAGAACAGGTGCGGCTGCACTTTGACGCCCTAATGGCGGAAGAGCTACCAGCGCAGGAGGACCTGTGCTGCAACCTTCGTCTCCTCAACGAGCACCGATGAACAAGCGAACGACAATGCTGTCGCGGACATGTGGCCCTATGATCCTGGCTTCCCGAATGAGCAGCGGGCGCTGTATCAGACCATCCATAGGGCCCGCGAGGCCCTCTCCGTCGTCCTTCGAGTTGTCTCGCTCGCCGTGGCGCCGCCGTCTCACGTTGTCAAGATGGTCAACGGACATGAGGAATGAGGAGATAACTTTACTTGGAGAGGATGACAGTGGGAACCCACCAGGGCCATAGCCGCATGTACGCAAGTGCCTCCTTATTATATACAACTATATTTTTTTGCTTCCTCCTGGTTTCCTGACATCACGGTCCCACACCATTGTCAACCTATGTAGTCAATAAACGAGAGAATTGCACAAGGAGCGGCCGACAGCTGGGACCAAGCAGCTCGAGCAGTATTTGTGTTTTTGAGTTTTTCTTGAGCGATGTTTTTGTTATTGTTCAGAGGAGAGCGGGGTATTAACTGGGCGGGCTGTGGCCCGTCTAGCCCAGGACAGATATCCAGCCCATATATTAATTTTTTCAAGCTGAAAATGGCTAGCCCAGCTATACTTTTTTTTTTAGGAATACCTAGGCAAGGTCAACTTGTTATTCTCCGCCCCGCTGGGCTGCAAATCTTTCCTAGGAGGGATGCATTAGGCTTAACAAGAAAATAGGCTTGAAGAAAGAATAAATGTGATGCAATTATAAAAACTGGGCAGTGACTATAAAAAAATGCACCAAACACGTAATTAGTTTTAAAAAAAATATTATTATTGGATTTTGAAAATTTTAATTTCATTAATTGTTGCGCGCGCAATATTTTGTTTGATTTTTACATAATACAAATTTATTTTGAAATTATTTTTAATCTGACTAGAAATTTCGGGATAAAAATATTTCGGATCCCATCAAAATGTGGGAAATTTTATTGAATTCTGTTTTGAGCGGTTGGTTGAAATTATTAATTGTTGTCCTAGCTAGAAAATTGGTTGTACTTTTAACAAACTGTAAATGGGTTGTAGTAAATTCCATTAGAATTCAAAAATGGGCTGTACATTCTTACAAATCGCAAATGGGCTATGTGTTCTCTGCCACACACTTGTGGGCCTAAAAGTTGACGCGTCCCCTCGAAAAAAACTAAGTTGACGCGTATGCAAGGCTTTGTCAACTTGTAGTCAACACACAGTCTAGCAGCAGTGGCCGTTGGATGTCCATCCAACGGATGTCGTGCTTCTTCTTCAATCTCGGATATTCTTGCTTCAGCCGCCCAAAAAATAATTCCTCCCCCTGACATCTGGGGCACACCGTTTCGGAGGCTGACTTGTTGGCCTACTAAGTTCAGCGTACCATCCAACGGTCGTCGTGCTTCTTCAACCTCTGGTATTCTTGCTCCAGCCGCCCAAACCAGCGTCGGCAGTGCCACCTGCTCCTGCCTCACATGTCTGGCTATGCTGCCACCGCTAGCCATGCCATCTCTCTATACTCACCCACACCTCCTGTTATTCTCCGGCGACGGCTGTTGGTGTCAAAACCGGTGGATCTCGGGTAGGGGTCCCGAACTGTGCGTCTAGGATCGATGGTAACAGGAGACAGGGGACATGATGTTTACCCAGGTTCGGGCCCTCTCTATGGAGGTAATACCCTACTTCCTGCTTGATTGATCTTGATGAATATGAGTGTTACAAGAGTTGATCTACCACGAGATCGTAATGGCTAAACCCTAGAAGTCTAGCCTATATGACTATAGTAATGTGTGTGTCCTTTCCGGACTAACCCCTCCGGTTTATATAGACACCGGGGGGATCTAGGGTTTACATAGAGTCGGTTACATAAGAAGGAATCTACATAGTCGGTCGCCAAGCTTGCCTTCCACGGCAAGTAGAGTCCAATCCGGACACGGGTACAGTCTTCGGCCTTCATGTCTTCACAGCCCATCGGTCCGGCCCATGGATAACAGGCCGGACGCCCGAGGACCCCTTAGTCCAGGACTCCCTCAGTAGCCCCTGAACCTGGCTTCAATGATGAGGAGTCCGACGCGCAGATTGTCTTCGGCATTGCAAGGCGGGTTCCCCTTTTTCCGAACTCCAAGATAGTCTTCGCAGAGCAGGTCTTGTTTTCAAACTTGCTTTCGGGTTAAGTGCAGAAAATCAATTCAATATTCCTGTCATTGAGGTTCTATTAGATGAGCTACATGCCAAAGGGGAATCTAGGTACCGTTTACCCACGAAATGAAGTATCAAAGGACCCGGGCAATAGGTTTATGACTGAACTGAAACTAGAGCAGGGAATAGCAGGATGATTTGTTAGTAGTGAACGATTCTAAAATGGGTATTGTATCCCAAATAGTGTTTCCTTAATGGCATAACAAAATCAAATTGATTTATGGCTAATCAGTATCAATTAAAAAAAGAGTGCGATGATAGTATCCGGACCTGTCACACACACCATACAAACCGCAGAGAGAATATATTTTTACACGAGTTCCATCCGCTGACAATTTTTCCGCAGCACGACATTATGTCTGACCGCTCATAATTTCGAACCGTTTCTCTTCTGCCGCTCCACGTTTCGAGACACGGTTACTATTGGCACGTCTTGTCAAAGCAGAGATCGTGTCCCCTTATTGCAGGATTCACATCAATGCGGGCACGGTTAACCCAACCGTGCCGTTTATACGGCCCTTGGGAATAGGCGAATCTTAAGGCAAGTGAGGAGGCGCTTGATATTCATGGCCTTTATAAGGGGATAAGGATTCCCTCTTCCTCTCTCACGCCTTCTCTCTGTCTCCGTCTTTCCAATCTCGAGCTCCAGCGCCCAAGCTCTCATCTCCTTTCCACTCAAGCAACCATGTCCGGATCCGGAGGTCAGGGCAAGTGGATGGGCTCCTCCATCAAGGAGGAGGACATTACTGAGCTTCGGGCGGCCGAATATCTGGCGAAGGAGATCGCCCACCGTCTGCCGGCCGAGGGACAGGTCGTCCCCACGCCGAAGCCCACCGAGAGGGTAGTATTCATCCCCCATTTCTTCCGCGGGCTGGGGTTTCCACTCCACCCTTTCGTCCGCGGGCCGATGTATTATTACGGGATAGATTTCCATGATCTGTCCCTGAATTCCTTCCTCAACATCTCGGCGTTTATCGTCGTGTGCGAGGCCTTCCTGCGCATCCAACCCCATTTCGGGCTATGGCTCAGAGTCTTCAATGTGAAGCCGAAGGTGGTGGATGGCCAGCACGCGGAGTGTGGAGGAGCCATGGTGAGCAAGCTACCCAACATCTCTTGGCCGAAAGGAATTTTCGTTGAGACAGTAAAGGAGTGGCAGAGACAATGGTTCTACATCACAGAACCCCGCGGCACCACCTGGGCCGCGGCTGCCGAATTCCGCTCAGGTGCTCCCCTTCGACTCACCTCCTGTGTCGAGAAGAGTCCGGATTGGTGTTCGCCCGATGAGCTGATAGCGTTCCAGACGCGCGTCCAGAGCATGATAGCCAAGGACGTCAAGCTCGTCGATGTAATCCAGGTGATGCTAGTTCGCCGGATTCTCCCATGCCAACGCAGAAGCCGCCCTCTATGGGATTTTAATCCGAAGAAGCATCAAACCCTAGTGAGGCTCTTCGAAACCACCCATGAAGATGCCTGGAAATTGCTTTTTATGGGCAACGAGAAGCCACCGGCCATGGATTCAGACCGTGGTCAAGATTGTAAACACCCCGCCAGCGAGGTATGTCATTTCTGATGTATCCCCAACTTAATTGTTCCGAGGGTGACGTCTGAGTTTACCATTGCTTTTTCAGGACTGGATGGAGAGGGCGAAGCGGATCCAATGTCCGGCCCCGCTGCCCAAAGAACCGGTCATCCCGCGTCTAGCGAAGATGCTGGTGCCGGCGCCCTATAAGGCGCCGGAGAAGAAGGCCAAGAAGAAGGCCAAGGGGACCAAGAGTGGCCCCCGTCGCAAGGGCACTTCGGACGTGATGTCCGAAGACGACAAAGCCCGTTCCTCTGTTCCCGAGGACAATGACGAGGAAGAGGAGGAGGAGGAGAACAAACCTCCCCCTGAGGAGAGAAAGAAGAAGAAGAGGGCGGCTTCCTCGCATCTGGAGGCGGAAACGCCCAACAAGGGGAGGGGCGTCCCTGCGGTCAACACCGCGTGGGACGTTGACAGCAGTCCGGAACGCCGCCCCCGCATTAAGCCCCAGGCCGCATCGTAAGTGACATGACTCACACATGCGCACATCCGGCCCTTTCTCTTCATTATCTTGACATAGTTAACTGTACTATCGTAGTCCGGCCCGCGACCTTATCCAGCGATCCTCATCTGGAGGTTCGTTGGCTCCGTCGGAGATGGCGAGCATGTCTCCACCGCCTGCTTATTCCCCCGGGGCCAGGGACGACACCGAAGTGTTGTCCCGGAGGACCGCTCCGAAGGGAGGAGCCCGGGACGCTGTCTGGGAGGCGCCACGAGGCGAGACCTCCACTGCCGGACACATGGGGGAGCCGATCCCCATGGAGACTGGCGAAGAGGGCCGCATCCAGTTTGGCCCTCAGCCGAATATGATTCCGGAGACCCATATGGCTCCGGAGTCGGGCGAGCAGCCCCCTTTGAAGCAGGGCAGTGCGCCGATTCCACCAGTGGCCTCTGTCCATCCAGGGGCGCCGGATAACCTGATGGAGGCGCTACAAGGTGCCTCCGTTGTGGACGAGCACCGTGTCCTTATGGGTGCGGTGATCGAGAAGGTTCAGTCCGCCAAGAGTGGACTGAATGAAGCCTGCAGCAACCTGTTGACAGGTTTCGAGGTAAGAAAGAGAAAAAACCCCATGTAGACAGTAGCCCCTGAGACGCTGTCCGGTGTTCGGCTAGACGAACCGGACAGCGGATCAATCTTTCGTTATAGGAGGCTAACGTAATATGTATGAATAAGCAGGCGTTGCTGTTGGCCGCAACCTCGCATGCTGCCGAAGTCTCTGAACTGAGGCAGAGGCTGGAGCGGACCGAGAAGAGCTCTGCGAGGTTATGGTTCGGCTCCAGGAGAAGCAAGGTGAGTGATGACTTGCTGTGTGTTCGGAAAGAACAGGCGTTGTATATTGACCGCAGTGTCGTAATATGCGCAGGAGCCACGACCGTGGTCGAGGCCCTGAGGAAGGCCCTGGGCGAGGCCGAGGAGAAGGCTGTCCAGCAGCACCCGTCCGTAAGAAGCTCAAGGCCCGGGTGAAGGAAGTCCAACAGGAGCTCCAGGATGCGGTGAAAAAATGCGAGGCCTTGGAGCATGATGCGTCGGTTCAAGGGACCGAACTCGCCAAGGCTCGTCAGAGCGCGGAGACCGCACAGAATGAGGCCCAGGCCGCCCTCCAGGAGATCATGGAGGCCAAGAAGATCGCGGCGGGTAAGGCATTTAAGATGCAAAGCAAGTATGCGGAGAAGCAGTACTTTTTACTAACCCGGGTTCGGAGTTCCCCAGGGGCTTTTGCGGACTTACCACGCAGTGTATCAGACGCCGCAGAGTTCTATCGAGCCGAAGGAGAGGGTTCTACGGAGAAGCTATTCTGGTCGCAGTATGCGGCGCCAGAGCATCCCGTGTCCTTCACCGATCAGCTGAAATAGCTGGTGGAGCTGCATAGGGTGGCCGAACTAGCCATTAAGGATTTTATAATCTGGCTATGGCCGGCTGAAGCTATGCCAGGAAGCTACTTCGGACTCATGAGGCGGATGGTGAACGCCTATCCTCGGCTGGATGTGGTCAAGCGCTCGGCCTGCATTGAAGGCGCGCGCATGGCCTTCGCCCGTTGCAAGATGTGGTGGGCGAAGATGGACGCCGTCGAGGTGACCAGAGGGCCACAGGAGGGCAAGCAGCACCGCACACCCGAACGGTATTTTGCGGATGTCCTGGAGGGGTCTCGCCTTGCGGCAGCACAATGTTCGCAGGACATTGTATTTGAATAAATGTATTCATGTTGCCTTTGCCTTGTATTATGAAAACGAAGCCTGTTTGTAATATAATTTTTTTATGCTTTAATTGTTTCCTCCTGTGCGGCCGTGTTGTATGTAATCTGAGGGTTGGCCAGTCGTCAGCTTCTGCCCTCACGTAAGTAGTACGGAGGTGTTCGGGATGGAATCTTAACAATCTTGATCCAATTATATGGTCCTTGAAGGAGTTGTTTAGCGCAACAAACAAGGCAATCAGACTATGCGGCTTAAACGCCCTCACTTAGCCATAGGAGTTTTATAATAAAGCATGGGCGCAACCCCTGGTGCGAACCGGAGTGCTGTCGGCATCTGATCGGGAAGTGACGATCTTTCGCATAATGCGGAAAAAATCTCCAACGATTTGTAACCCTCGAACAGCTGACCGGCTCTCGCCGTATCATGACAGTCAGTTTTCGGCTTTCTCTACTATGGCGCTCATCTGGTCAAGGCCAGGGCACAATCACAGTAGTTCTCCCTTTACTACCCTAGCTGATTTAGCGGAACGTAGGGTAGCAAGCACAGGAGCCGGGCAACCCAACTATTGACCAAAGACATGATTCGGAGCCAATGCATATAATGCTAAGTTCGGGGTGCCGAACTTATCTTTAAGGAGTGTTCGGACTTTTTTGCCGTATTATGGGGCGATGGGGAGCCCCTGGCGAATATGAAACGTACCAGAGTGTACGGTTGTTAGTAAATAAGTAAATTAAGGAAAACAGAGATAGAACAGAGATAGGATCTGGGGCCCTTGAACTTGGATCATGAACTGTTTCCATTATAGTTGGGTTAATGCGTCAAAGCACATTGGTACAAAATAATGCAATAAGCAACCGACTATTTGACATGCCACAACCGAAAGGTGAGCTGCGTGTGGGTCCTGAAAGCGGATAGAGTAATCGTTGGATTAGCCTCTAGGGCTTCCCGTGTACGCTTGTGCTCCGTGTCAATCCGGTGAGTTCATCCTTTGACAGGACCATTAATCAAGCCGTCGAAGGAGGCCCGCATAAGAGAACCCTAAAACAAGGGAAAAGGAGATAGTAAAGTTATATGTGTGTCTAGAATTGGTCTAGCCGAACTGTAGATCCCGGGCTAGCTTGTGCTTCCGTCGATGCCCATGGAATTTTGAGTGCGTAATTATGTACGCGTGGTATGAATGCCACTACCTCATCGGGATTGGGACGGAGGCCAAATTGCTAATCGAGCTCTTGATGAGCCGCGCAGTCCTGTTGCACTGTAGTCTGGACTCTCTTAATGATGTCCAGGGGCTCGGCTGCCAGACTATGATGCTGCTTGAGAAGGCCACTTTGTACCTCTACTGCTAGGGCGGCGGTGTGCTCCTCTGTCCGGAGGGAGCGTTCTGTGTTTCCGTTGACTGTTATGACACTGCGTGGACCGGGCATCTTAAGCGTGAGATAAGCATAGTGTGGCACCATGTTGAATCTAGCAAACGCGGTTCATCCGAGCAGTGCGTGGTAGCCGCTCCGGAAGGGGACGATGTCGTAGATTAACTCTTTACTTCGGAAGTTGTCCGGAGAACCGAAGACCACCTCCAGCGTGATTGAGCCCGTACAGCGGTCCTCAATGCCTGGTATGAATCCTTGAAAGGTAGTCTTTGTGGGTTTGATTCATGAGGGATTAATGCCCATCTTCCGCACTGTATCCTGATAAAGCAGGTTGAGGCTGCTACCACCGTCCATTAGGAATCGTGTTAGGTGAAATCCGTCGATGATTGGGTCGTGGACCAGTGCGGCTGAACCGCCATGCCGGATACTAGTTGGGTGATCCCGACGATCGAAGGTGATCGGGAATGACGACCACGGATTGAATTTTGGGGCGACTGGCTCTACCGCGTAGACGTCCCTGAGTGCTCGCTTACGCTCCCTTTTGGGGATGTGTGTAGCGTATATCATGTTCACTGTTTTGACTTGAGGAGGAAATTTCTTCTACCCCCCGGTGTTCGGCTGCCGGGGCTCTTCGTCCTCGTCCTCACTTTGTGATCCCTTTTCTTTGTTTTCGGCATTTAACTTGTCAGCCTGTTTGAAAACCCAAAAATCCCTGTTTGTATGATTGGCTTGTTTGTCTGGGGTGCCGTGTATCTGGCATGAACGGTCGAGTATGCGGTCCAAGCTGGAAGGTCCCTCATTGTTTCTTCCGCTGGCCGGACTTGGAGCCGCTGAATACGGTGTTAACTATGGTGTCATCGGTGTTGTCGCCATTGCTTCGGCATTTGTGTCTATTGCGCCGGAGCTTGCCAGTGCTGTTCTTGGCCTCGGAGTGGCCTGCCTCGCTGGCTGTGTTTTTGCTACAAGCCAGCCAGCTGTCCTCACCCGCGCAAAAGCGGGTCATGAGTGACGTAAGGGCTGCAATAGACTTCGGCTTTTCTTGGCCGAGGTGGCACGCTAGCCAT
The DNA here is from genome assembly GCF_018294505.1 of Triticum aestivum. Lineage (NCBI taxonomy): Eukaryota > Viridiplantae > Streptophyta > Magnoliopsida > Poales > Poaceae > Triticum > Triticum aestivum. The sequence goes on from NC_057805.1 coordinate 339,003,585, forward strand.
TCGTCACGGATGCTGTGTCTGAAGGCCGCTTGGTCCTCGGCATCCGGACAGTCAACGATCTGGTTCTTTTTGGTTAGGAACCTAGTCCAAAATTTTCTGGCTGATTCTCCAGGTTGTTGAACTATGTGGCTTAAGTCATCGGCATCTGGTGGCCGGACATAAGTTCCTTGGAAGTTATCAAGGAAAGCCTCTTCCAAGTCCTCCCAGCTGCCGAATGGAATTTTCAGGCAGACTATTTAGCCAGTGTCTAGCCGGCCCTTTTAATTTTAGTGGGAGGTATTTGATGGCGTGGAGATCATCTCCTCGGGCCATGTGGATGTGGAGAATAAAATCTTCGATCCACACTGCGGGGTCGGTTGTTCCGTCGTATGATTCAATATTGACGGGCTTGAACTCCTCGGGGAATTCGTGATCCAGCACCTCATCTGTGAAGCAGAGAGGGTGTGCGGCGCCTCTATGGCGGGTCGTGTCATGGCGCACCTCCGATGAAATCCGTCTGCGGTTATTGGCCCGGGTGTGACTAGGTTTGTCATGTCCGAATAAGTAGCCGTCATCCTGAGTAGGGAAGCGTCCTCGCGATCCGTAGATCGATCTGGTGTGTCCTGCTCTACTATCCAATTCCTGCCGAAGGTCGTATGTATGGTCCCGAACTGTTCTGTCCCTGTTTTTGCGAGGCGGTGGGGCAGGCTGTTGTTCGGCCTGAGTTGCCGTTTTATCCCGACCGCGGGGTGGTCGGTCCGCTGCACTATCCCGACCACGTGGTGGTCGGTCCGCATTGTGCGAGGGAGGTATGGGATCTGGTGCCTCCTCATCAAATTGAGGTAGCAGTCTGCGTTTTGGGTGACTCTTGGCTGGGCGCTTGAGGCCGTATTCTTCGGCTGCCAGGACATCGGTCCATCTATCGATGAGTAGGTCTTGATCGGCTTGGAGTTGCTGCTGCTTTTTCTTTAGGCTTCTTGCAGTAGCTATGAGCTGGTGCTTAAAGCGCTCCTGCTCGAGGGGTGCCTCAGGCACGATGAAGTCCTCATTGCCGAGTCTCTCATCATCCTCGGAGGGTGGACGGTAACTATCGTCCTCCGGGTCACTGGGCATGGCCTGTTTATCAGGGTTAACTTGCTCGTTATCTTGTTCCTCTTGTTCGGATGTTGCTCCAACAGGGTCTTCCTTGTTTTCGGCGTCGTCAGGAGTACTATTTTCTCTGGCGCCGGTGTTGCTGTCTTTTGAGCGACGTGACTTAGAGCGGCGTTTAGGGCGCCGGCGCCTGGACTGCGTCTCAGAGGGTTTATTCGCATCTGGCTCTTCTTTGTCGTCGCCGCCAGATCCTTTAGGTGTATCAACCATGTACACGTCGTACGAAGACGTGGCCGTCCAACGTCTAGTGAATGGCAGGTCTTGGCCTTGCTCCTTGTCGGCAACGTCATCCATACCGTCGATGTATTTGGAGCCATAACCGAGCTCGTCGGTTAAGTCCTCGATGGTAGCTATGAAGTGGGTGGCGGGTGGGAAGCAAAATTCTCCGTCGTCAGCCCCTAGATCGAACCGGACATAGTTCGGCTGTAATTCTCCGGCCAACGACAAATTCTTTGAAGAGTTCAGCACATGGCCCAAAGGCGAGTGCTGGAAGATGTCTGCGGCGCTAAATTCGGAAATCGATAACCGACCCAGCTCGGTGTCCGCAGGCGTACCCGGTCCGGAACTTATAGCCGGAAATGAGTCCGGAGTTCCTTGGACGCAAATATTGCGGGGTGTCAAGTCCGTGTGCGGCTCCAACGCCGCGGACTCTGTGGCCTCGGATGGCACAATCTGCTTCGGTTCTAAGGTCGTTGCCGCAACAGGAACCATCTCCTGGACGTGATCCGATGACAAATTTAAGTCATGTTCATCAGGGCGAGGGGGAGCGATCGCTGCGGTCTCGAATCCGTTGAAGATCAAGTCTCCATGGATGTCCGCAACATAGTTCAAGCTTCCAAATCTGACCTGGTGGCCAGGGGTGTAGCTATCAATCTGCTCCAGATGGCCAAGCGAATTGGCCTGCAGTACGAAGCCGCCGAATACAAAAATCTGTCCAGGGAGGAAGGTTTCTCCTTGGACTGCGTCACTATCGACGATTGAAGGGGCCATCGAACCTTTCATCGACGGCAGAGTGGAACTCTCAATGAAAGCACCAATGTCGGTGTCAAAACCGGCGGATCTCGGGTAGGGGGTCCCGAACTGTGCGTCTAGGATCGATGGTAACATGAGACAGGGGACACGATGTTTACCCAGGTTCGGGCCCTCTCTATGGAGGTAATACCCTACTTCCTGCTTGATTGATCTTGATGAATATGAGTGTTACAAGAGTTGATCTACCACGAGATCATAATGGCTAAACCCTAGAAGTCTAGCCTGTATGACTATGGTAATGTGTGTGTCCTTTCCGGACTAACCCCTCCGGTTTATATAGACACCGAGGGATCTAGGGTTTACATAGAGTCGGTTACATAAGAAGGAATCTACATAGTCGGTCACCAAACTTGCCTTCCACGCCAAGTAGAGTTCAATCCGGACACGGGTACAATCTTCGGCCTTCATGTCTTCACAGCCCATCGGTCCGGCCCATGGATAACAGTCCGGACGCCTGAGGACCCCTTGGTCCAGGACTCCCTCAACGGCAGCCTCACACCGCAGCCGAAGCAGTCAACCCACGTACTCCCCTCCGCGTGGGCATCCACTGTCGCGTCTTCCCCGCCTCCACGTCGTTCCCTTCCTAGGCCTCGCCGTCGTCCACCGCCTTGGTGCTCTCGGCGCGGCGTGGTCAACATGGTCAACGGAGGACAGCCATCGGAAGAGGACTTTAGGCGGTGAGGCTGACAGCTGGACCCACCAGCTACATCTCCAAACACAAGGAAGTGCCTCCTTATTACTCGCAAAATAAAAGCAGCTATATCTTCACACGCAAGGAAGTGCATCCTTATCCTCCCTGACCGCTGGGACCCACCCGGTCAAAGCGTACGTAGCGTTGTCTGTCTGGTCGCGAACGTGTACGTACATACTGGTCGATCGGTCTCTCTGCAAGTATGAACCGTGGCCAAGTAACTAGCGGCACGTGTCATTGTAGAGCACCTGACATAGCAGTTCACGCAGTCCTGTCTAAGTCCTGTACATGTACGTACAGCCACAGGTCAAAAAATACGGCCACGTACGTACATACAGGCGTGGTCTCGAGCGCGTACTTGCGCATATATATACAGACGGCCAGGGCTTGTGTACATGGAGAGGCAATGGACGGCAGCAACAGCGTCATGTTGATCGGGCAGCGAACCGGCTGGGTCGGAATGGAGAAACAACGTCCTATTCATCAGGAGGCAATCGACTAGGTCGGAATGCGTCGTGTTCATCGTGAGCCAACCGGCTTGGACGGAACAGCCGATCGAAATGAGGCCTGGCGTACCGCAGAATGGAGGACACGGCCTTGTGTTCGAGCGGACACGGTCGAAACGGGATCCTGTTCATCGGGAGGGGTTTGGCGTACCGCAAAATGGAGGAAACGGACTTCTCTTGGACCTCCTACGGTCGAAACTGGGTGCTGTTGATCGGGATGGGTGTGGTGTACCGCAAAACGGAGGAAGCGAACTTGTGTCGGAGCGCTACGGTCGAAACAGGGGTCCTGTTCATCGGGAGGGGTGTGGCGTACCGCAAAACGGGACTCCACGGGATACTGTTCATCTCCACCGTCGACTGCCTCCACGGGCTACTGTTCATCCACCGTCGACCTCCTCCAGCCTCCATCTGCGACTGTTCATCCATGGGCTCCTGTTCATCCAGCCTCCACCGCTCCTCCACCGGTTACTGTTCAACCAGCCCTCTGCACGGGGTCCTGTTCAACCACCCCTCCATGGGATACTGTTCATCCAGCCCTCCACGGGGTCCTGTTCATCCAGCCCTCCACGGGGTCCTGTTCATCCACCCCAACCGGCTCGATCGGGGTCCTGTTCATCCAATGGCAACGGCCTCTACTACCACAAGGTCCTGTTCATCCAACCCCCACCGAGAACTATTCATCCAACCCCCCCAATAACGCTCACTGTTCATCAAGAGGCGGCATCGATCGGCTTCAGTTAGCAGCAGTAGCGAAGGAATCACTCGAGTTCACTTAACAGCAAGGGATCGATCGGGGTTCAGTAACGTAGCTAGTGCAATCGCTCGAGTTCAGTTAGAGCCCAACGCCTCGCTCGGGTTCGGTTAGAGCGCAACGCCTCACACACACGCGCGTACATGTACAAGAGAAACGCGCAAACCTCCGTGCATCGCTCGGCCCCGACCACCCACCGTAACCGGGAACTCCCCGATATTTTCCTCGCCCTCGCTTCTACCACGGGTTTTTCCGTTATGGACGGCCCAAAGAATGTCATGTAGCTGCGTCTCCGGCCCGCCCAGGACGAAAATCCCACTTTCTGTCATGATTTTTTGTCATAGAAGTAGGAGCCCACCACATCTATGATGATATCGGGTTTTGTCACAATTATCGTCATAGAAGTGTGATAAGCATGACAAAAAAAATCCGTTCGGCCCAAAATGTCTTTTTTTTGTAGTGTAACTTCCGATAAATAACCACCTGCAAAATAGATACTTCGAGAGAATATTCATTGTAGGGGGGTTATTGTCATTACGACATAGAATTACTGAGACTTTTACGAAATGATACAAATAAATGAGGAATAACAGTTGCAAATACAAGAGAAAACCAGTTGAAACGGAACACCAGAAAGCAAATCTAACAAACTCGATGTAATTCTCCCCTTTTTTGTCAACAAGTGGAAAAGAGATGACGAATAACATGTGATAGAAAGTAAAGCAAATATCACTCTGAGGCATCACCAGAAGAGTTGTCCGAAGAAAGTTTGTCTTCAGAAGTAACTGGAGTTCCTTCAACATTAGCAGCAACTGGATTGTCTTAGGGCACGGTGATTGGTTGCTGGGCAGATGTAGTTGGTGCACTAGTATCAGCCTTCAGAGGAGCAATGGAGAGAATATTGCCTTCGGTTTGTTTTATTATAGGAGAGGTGGCTTCAGATTCCTTGAGCAATTTGCAAATTTGCAAACGAAGATCATCCATACTGAAGCCTTGATCAATGTAATCATACAGCTCTTTAAGGTTCATGTGCAATAGTTGTTTTCGGTGAAGAACTTGCGAACCAATTTCCAGAGGCATTTCTTATTTTCATTGGCTATCAGATGAATGAGCCTTGTGCGGTTATTGAGGAGATTGATTTCCTGTGCAAGATGCTCTTTCCCACGTCGATCATCAACGATATGTTGTAGAATCAACTGTTGCATACGCATGCTGATCTCCAAATGGGATGGTGGCTGAGGTTGCCATTCACACACGCTGAGGAAGTCGTGGACCATCAAAACTTTGATGATAATCTTCGGGAGGTGATTATGGTTTGCTCGAGGAAAATTCTTCCATGGCTTTCATAGGTCACTCACCGGTGCAATGAAGCATTTGTGGCTAGCGTTTGCAAGATACATAGTTTGCATAGCATGATCAATCACCTTTTGAATCAATGGAGCAAATACTTTCACTGTGACTGAAAATTGAGCAGCATCTTTCAGAATGTGGAGAAACGGGTCTTCTACATCAAAGGCATATCGCTTGGAGATAGCATAGATGGTATTTCGAAGGATATCAGAAATGGATCTGTCTACATTCATGCCAGGAAGTGGGCAGATGGTATAGGTGAGCAAATGGTATAGCGTATGTTGTGTACGCATGCTGATCTCCAAATGGGATGGTGGCTGAGGTTGGCATTCGCACATGCTGAGGAAGTCGTGGACCATCAAAACTTTGATGATAATCTTCGGGAGGTGATGATGGTTTGCTCGAGGAAAATTCTTCCATGGCTTTCATAGGTCACGCACCGGTGCAATGAAGCATTTGTGGCTAGCGTTGGCAAGATACACAGTTTGCATAACATGATCAATCACCTTTTGAATCAACGGAGCAAATACTTTCACAATGAGTGAAAATTGAGCAGCATCTTTCAGAATGTGGAGAAACGGGTCTTCTACATCAAAGTCATGTCGCTTGGAGATAGCATAGATGGTAATTCGAAGAATATCAGAAATGGATCTGTCCGCATTCACCCCAGGAAGTGGGCAGATGGTATAGGTGAGCAAATGGTATAGCGTATGATTCTCAAAGGTTAAGTGCTCAGGTAGTGGAGGACCAAAGTAATCTCAGATCTTCTCTTTTGTCCATAGTGCACTTGAAATCTTCATTGGATAAAACATCAATATAGTGCATCCGAATTTCATCTGTGTCATGCTCAAGGCGAGGGAAATGGAAGTGCGAGGTAAAATCTGTAGAGGTGCACTTGATCCTTTTGCATTCAATCATCCATTCAAAAATGCACTTGGAGCTATCATTCTCATCACCAGAGATGTACAATGTAGCATAGAACTGAAGAACAATCTCTTTCTTCTAGGGATGTTAAAATTCAAACACTTAAGTGAGGCAAAAATCATCCAAGTCTTGAAGCAATTGGTTGAAGCAGCCAATGTTTCGCATTACTGGTATATTGGGAAATTCATGAGGAAAATCTTCTTGCTTTCATATAGCACCCGAGAGTATAATAGATAGCCTGTTCCTTGGTCCAGAAACGAGGTGAATAAGAAGTGCAAGGACCATTATAGGGACTATTCTAAAAGAATTTGGGGTGAGTGTTCCTGTTGAACAGAGGGACTTTAGCCCTAGCACCAGCCGAAAATATGGGCAGTTCTTCTCGAGGATATGGAATCTTGAGTTCATCTTCGGGAGACAGAAACTCATCGCCATAAACCATGGAGTCTGGATGACGACTATAAAAAGATCGGCGAGCAGATGTACCATGGTCATCAAAACGAGCATGTGAATTAGTTGTCAACTAGAGCCTGGATGGGGTAGAGGTCACAATTGTAGGAACTGTTATTTCATTATGTTAAGCTCGAAAAACCATTGGAACTGATTCTTTCACAGACGGTGGAGCTTGATTTTGCTTGGTCTTAGTTTGAGAAGGTCGTTGTTGTTCGACCACCAGTGGTTCTGAAGGAGTTGACACTACAAGAGGAGCTGGAGCAGATACTTCAGAACGAACAAGTTCACCCTCCTTAGGAGTAGACTTGGTGGGAGAGATAGTACGATCAGTAGAAGCCACATGCACTGTTTCAGTTGGCCTTGGCGAGAGTTGAGCTTAAAACGCCTGAACATGATTGGGAGTCTGTTCTTTCATGGGAGGAGGAAGACTAGGCGGAACCTCTTCATGAGAAATGGCAGCGGGCTTGCGGGAAGTTTTCTTACACTGCTTCTTCTTTTCTTGAGCTGCAGTATCAATGTGACCCTTTACCAGGTCATTGTAGCGAGTCACGTGAGTCAGATGCTCATCATAGATCTTTCGGACTATTGTATCCAACTCCGAGTGGAGTCCCAGTCGCCGATGACGAAGCATAGTCATGGTGCGATTAACATCCTTGTATGAGTTTTCAAGCTCACGAATGACAAACTTTGATGAGGTCATTTTCATTTGATTATCCAAGTCAGTTATCTCAGCCGACAGTGTGTTGATTTCAACAACGTCTTCACGCATATCATTCACAAGGGATCATGCACTACAAAAAAATACACTTCCGTGATGATACGTGTTTGTCACAGTAGGTCACGTTTTTTGTCATCCATGTACATCCATGATGATTTTATGAAAGAATCAAGATAGTCATACCTGTGCTGTCGTAGAAGTGTTCCATGACAATACCAAAATTATCATCACAGAAGTCTTCACTTCCATGACGATAAATGACGCGTCATGGAAGTGCTTTTGTCAAGGGTAACCGACACGTGGCATCCACCGTAACGGGTTGTCGTTAAGCTATCGGGTCCGGTTTTGGATCCGATAACCCGTGAACAGCCCAGACCAATGGCGATTTTCCACGCGTAAAATTCTCATTGGCCGAAGGAAACACGTGGCAGCTTGTCATTGGGTCAGATAGGCGCCTATGATATGTCAACACGTGCGACGACCATCCACTGGTCCATTTAGCTTACAAAGGCCGGCCGGTTTGACTTGGTCAAAAGTTAGCGGGCCGGCCCATGAAAAGCCTGTTAATGGTCTGTTCGCAAATAGCCCATTTTACTGCCTGGTAACTCACGGCCCGTTAGGGCCTTCCCAAAATCGGCCCAACAGCATCATGTGGGCCGTCGAATATAACACCAGCCTGTTTCACTTTCGAACCATGTATGGCCCATGAAGTCTTTCGGCCCATATGAGGCATTTCGTATCTTTAGGCCCTTTAGTGGCCCACGGTAACTCTAGCCCATAATGTACAGTAAATTTCTTTGTACTCATTAACGGCCCATGATTCACATGGGCCGTTTCCAGCCCGTGTTAGCTTTCGGCCTACACACGGCCCATACGTTCTTGGGCTCCTTTCCGGCCCTCGATTACTTCCGGCCTGTTACCGGCCTATTCCACTAATGGGCCAAATTCGACCCGTGGCTAGAATCGGCCCATTTGTGGCCTGTTAACCCGTTGTGCCGTTTCCATCCCGTCCTATATTCTAGCCCATTAACGACCCGTTATTCATGTGACAGAATTAAGCCCTTGCTGTCTTTTGGCCTGTTAACGGCCCGTTACCGTGCTGGCCTGATACCAATTACGGCCGTTTATGGCCCATATGGACCCATTTATCCGACAGCCCGAGGCCCACCGATTCTATGGCCCGTTGGAGGCCCATTTATCCGACGGCCCGTAGGTGGCCCATGGATCCTACGGCCTGTAGCAGGGTCAAGGTTACCAGTGCCCGTATACAGCCCATGGTTGTTGCGGCCACTAGCAAATCAGGGAAAAATAAGACTAGGAAATAAATAAGCCCGAAACTAACGCTAGGCTATTAAGGCGATTGCACAGATTACATCCACTAGGCATCAAAGTTCGCCACCAGGCAAATATAGGGAACACCCTACACTATACAAAAATGGCTTGCTATTTTTTTCAGCCGGTGGCTGCACGTTAAGAATAGATTTTGTATCGCAACAAAACAAATTACAACCATAAAACAAAAGGAAGGTTGGTATAAAAGTTAACAGTCTGGCAGGTAAATGCACCACCATAAGTTCAGAAGCTCAGTTCATTTGACCTGACTGTTATGTTTTCATGATGTATTGTCCGATGGAGCACCATAACCTTCGCCTTCATTTCTCCTAGGCTCCTGAACAACATAGCAAATGGCTGATAGTCTGGTTTCAAAACCATGCATATCTTGACGACATCGAACAATGGTTGTCCTTGTTTCACAAAGGGACTGTGTTAGGGAATGGACTTGTGTCTGGAGCGCAGATATACACTGGTACGCGTTGGTACTATACAAATGGTTTTTAACCCCTTTCTGCGACGACATTTGGAACCGTCGCCTAGTGAGTGACGGTGATAGGGGGTCCTTCCCACACGACCCAGAAACCGTCGGGGATAGGGAGCCTTGATGCATACAGTTGTCCCTATATAACCATTTCCGATATCTTGAATATCCCAAACGCTTCATCCTTGCTACTCGTCTGTGCTCGCATTGCCATCGCAGTCGGAGTTTTGTGGTTTTACCTAAAACCAGGCAGATTCCAGGCACGAGAGTTTTCCAGCAAGATTCCAGGCATGGGAGTTTTAAGATGCCTGGCACATCACAAACAGTTCATGATTATAAACCGTGTACGATAGGTAGAAAACCACACACATTTAGTTTTTTTGCACCGTATGTGATAGTGTCTGACATCACACACACTTTGCAAACGACAACTGTGTGCATTGTTACACATGTTTCCTCTCCGTGAAGTGTGTCGGATTATGATGTATATCGCACACATTGTGCTTTATTAACCGTGTCCGCCGTAATGACCTGCACACCGTAATTTCGCCCTAGTTTAATTGCTGCTATTTAAAATTGTACCTAATTTAAACTTGAAAGTAGGCTATAGCTTTATTCATATCCATCAGGTTCAAACAACCAATGAATTATTCAATTCACAGGTACATATGTTTAAGAATTACATAAGCACCAAATAAAGAATGATGAACCATTGGTCTATACTTGTACTATTACAGATGGTAAAGAAAGAGGCGACAGACATTCCGGTTGCTGAACAAGGTGAAGCGGAATGGCCCTATTGTGCTCTCCTGGATGCAGAAGGCATGCAATACTCTAGTCCAACCCCTTGTGATGGTCGGCCGCCAATCATGTAGTTTGAGAGGTAATCTTGACTAAACTGCTTTAGGATCCATTGAAAAAGAAAAAAGATTCAGACATTGTCATCTAACACAACTAATTACATGCAGTAAAAAGAAGGCTACAGGGTTCTTACTTACCATCCCACAGTTCACTGTTGTCTTGCATAAAGTGTAAACAAATAGTTCGATTGACGTCTTAGGACCCATTTTAATAACAATCTTTATCAGTTTCCTCACATGATGCTGGTTCATGAATATCTCATTGCCCCAGAAAGGGTCGAAGTGTGGACCTTTGGCAATGATATATGTACTAAAAGCACCAAGTTAATATTAGAAGCTAAACAACAATTGAAAAATGATGTAGTACAACACTCCCTCCATCCCATTATATAAGATTTTATTACATGTATATCTAGACATCATTAGAACATTAAGGTAACACTCTTCCTTGTTGCTATGTATCCTGGGATAGCATATTTAGTCATTCAGTACAATGCATGTTGCTATGTAGCCTCAGATATATTAAATATGGCCCTAGTTAACCTACTGATAAATGGGTTACAGATATATTCAGTGAAATGTCTGATTCGATGATTAATCCCTTATCAGCCCTAGGCTATATGGTACTAGCTATCGATATCCCGAACAGTGAGTACATATAAGCAATGCGATGAAACTAACCTCGATGGAAAACAACATTGTTCTCAATATTGTCCTGCATGAGTACATATAAAGGCATGTTAAGAACAACAGGCTAAACATCAACCAAATATATCCATGGTAGATAACATAATCTACAAATGATAGCTTCAGTGTGCAGGCTTATGCACGCTAGTTAAGCAAAACAAGAAGTGGAAAGGTGTGTTAACTGCATCAGGCATAACCTTTAAAAACAAGCAAATAGTCATTCAAACTCGTATTGTGCAGGTCTAAAGTACACTAGTTATTGTTAAAAACGAAAAGGCATGTTAACTGCAATATCCTTAATAGCAACCAAATATCGTAATTCATAGTGGTATTGTTGAAACTATAATTGATGAAGTTGAACTGCACGGAAAATAGTTGCACATATAGAGTATCACATTGTGAATACCTGAAATAAACAAGTCATAAGGCCATCACTAGTCGATCCTTTAAAAGTTAAAGGACTAAAACCCTTAGTGGATATATATATACTCCAGCAATTTTTGGTCTTTTCTAGTCGATCCCCTAAACTTAACGTTGTAAGCTTCAATTTGATCAAGTTCAAAGCAGGTTCAACCGAAAGTAGCATGCATTCAAACATAAACATAGATAATTTTGCAGAACCGAACATAAAACATAAATTTAAACTAAGCTAAACTACTTTCGGTCGAAGCAGAGGTCGAGCCAATCCTTCCTCGTCATGTATGGTGTGCTGTGAGCCGGGTCCGGGCCAGTGCCGTCGACGGGGTCGTTGGGGAAGGCACTCCTCCACTCGACGACGTCGATCTCCTCGTCCTCGGGGCCCATCTCGACTCCCTCCGTGCTGCCGTCGCCGCCGACTTCGACCTCGTCATCGGAGGAGAGCCCGATAACCTCGCCGCCCTCTGCGCCTTCGACCTCGTCATTGGAGGAGAGTGCGAGAACCTCGCTACCCTCCACGTCGGCAAAGATCGCCCGCTCCGCCTCCACGAGCTCCGGGTGCTGCCGGCAGAGCTCTTGCATGTAGGCCTCGTCGGCGGCCTCGGCCTCGAGGCGCTCCCATGCCTCACGGTCCTCCCGCGCCATAGCCGAGCTCACCACCCCTGGCTCCGGCGGGACGAGGTCGACCGGAAGTGTGCCGAAGGGGAAATTGATCCTAGCCGCCGCGCCGTGGTAGCGGACCTGCCAGCGGTCGTACTCCATGGCCGCGAGCTCGATCGTGTGGAAGCTACCGAGCCACCGGCGGGTGTGGATCTCCCGATATGTAATCTCAGCGACCCACGTCCCCCACCGCCACTGCCGGACCCCGAGGTAGGACCTCGTCGGCTGCCGGGTCCGAGGGAGGACGGGGAAGTCCTAAAAAAATGGGGACCTTGAACGGCGGCGGGCGGATTGGGGGACCGGTGACGGCGGATCGAGCCCGTGGAGGACGATGGGGACACCTCGGCGGACACCTCGCCGGCGTCTGGCGAAAAGGCCGTGATAAACCTCTTTTTGGCCATTGGCTCCTCGAGCTCCCCGGCACATAGGCAGAGGCTGAGGATGGTGGCGCCGGCGATGGCGGTGACCTACCAATGGTTTCGAGGGTTGTGTGTGTCTGTGTGAGCGGAGGTTTTGGGGAGTGTGTGATGTGTGTGTAGGGGGCAGGGGGTGGGGCAAGGTGGTGTTTGAGGAAATACTGCGGCAACTGAAAATTTTACTAGGCGGGAGTAACAAGGTGGGGCTACTGAAAATTTGGATCAAGGGCGAGCAGATATTTTTGAGATTGCGAGAGATGTAGATGCCGGGGCTGCTGAAAATTTGAATCAAGGGACTGAAGCAGAGCGGGAGTAACAGACATCGCACACGGTTTGCGCATACTAATCGTGTGCTATCAGACATTAAAACCTTCGAGGCGGTAGATATTTTCGAGATTACGAGGGATGCAGAAGCGGGAGTATTTGGGGAGCGAGCTAGTGTGCTTGACACGCCGGTTGTGGACTATAGCCAACGCACCTTCTCGCGTAAGCCATAGGCGTACTATACACCGACGGTGCTCCAGGATATTTTGTACTACATCTCACACGGTCGGTGATAATAAACTTTGTGGGATCTACTTGATTTTTCATCTTGATTTGAATTACATGGGGTCACAGCGGCAATGGGCGGTGTTTGAACTGCTAGACCTTTTATCTACAGTGAACATGCAACTATATGTGTGTCATAAAATAATTGGAATTATTTAGGGTGCGTTTCAACATTTTACACATTAAACTGGTTTTCTATACATTTCAGGTGCACAATTCAAAATTAAACTACATGCATATGCTCCGGTGCATCTAAATTGGTTGAAAAATCAAATATGTGTCCTTGGGTGCATGCTTAGGTCCCATGCAAGAAATGGGAATGAATTTCAAACACCAAGAGACTGTTGATTGCCGGCAAAACGTTGAGATACCTGGTTTTAAATTCGAGTAAATCCAGAACTCGTCTGAAATTCATGAAACTTGGCATGGTATCATGGAGCAGCACCCGACATGCCGTGGTAAATTTTTTGTCCCATTTGGGGCAGGTTTGGGTATAAGCTTCTCACAAACCAGAGCTTCTCACAACGAGCCTGATGGTTTCGGTACGGAACATGCCACCTTTGGGGACGAAACAATATCCGTTGCCTCTTATTGCTTCAAAAAATTTCTAGTGTCAACATAGAACAACGGGAGTGTTGTGTTAAGTTTTGGAATTTTTCGGGGTCCGTTTGGACATTTTTGTACATTAACTGGGATTTCTAGGCATTTTATGTGCATAATTAAAATTTGAAATACATGCACATGCTCCCGTGCATTTAAAATGGTTGAAAAATCAAATTTGTGTCTTGGGTTGATGCTTAGGTCCCATGCAAGAAATGGGAATGAATTTCAAACACCAGGGCACTGTTGATTGCCGGCAAAACGTTGAGATACCAGGTTGTTAAATTCTAGTAAAACCAAAACTCGTCTGAAATTCATGAAACTTGGCATGGTATCATGGAGCGGCACTCGACATGCCGTGGTAAAATGTTTGTCCTATTTGGGGCAGGTTTGGGTATAAGCTTCTCACAAACCAGAGCTTCTCACAACAAGCCTGATGGTTTCGGTACGGAACGTGCCACCTTTGGGGATGAAACGATATCCGTTGCCTCTTATTGCTTCCAAAACTTTCTAGTGCCAACATAGAACAACAGGAGTGTTGTGTTAAGTTTTGAATTTTTTGCGGTTCGTTTGGACATTTTTATACATTAACTGGGTTTTCTAGGCATTTTATGTGCATAATTCAAATTTAAAATACATCCACATGCTCCAGTGCATATAAATTGGTTTAAAAATGAAATGTGTGTCCTTGGGTGCATGCTTAGGTCCCATGCAAGAAATGGGAATGAATTTCAAACACTAGGGCACTTTGATTGCTAGCAAAACGTTGAGATACTCTGTTTTTATATTCTAGTAAATCCAAATTCCTCTGAAATTCATGAAACTTGGCATGGTATCATGGAGCGGCACCCGACATGTCGTGGTAAATTTTTTGTCCCATTTGGGGTAGATTTGGGTATAAGCTTCTCACAAACCAGAGCTTCTCACAACAAGCCTGATGGTTTCGGTATGGAACGTGCCACCTTTGGGGATGAAATGATATCCGTTGCCTCTTATTGCTTTCCAAAATTTTCTAGTGCAGCCATAGAACAACAGGAGTGTTGTGTTAAGTTTTGGAATTTTTCGGGGTTCGTTTGGACATTTTTATACATTAACTGGGTTTTCTAGGCATTTTATGTGCATAATTCAAATTTAAAATACATACACATGCTCCAGTGCATATAAATTGGTTGAAAAAACAAATATGTGTCCTCGGGTGCATGCTTAGGTTCCATGCAAGAAACGGGAATGAATTTCAAACACTAGGGCACTGTTGATTGCTGGCAAAACATTGAGATACTTGGTTTTTAAATTCTAGTAAATTCAAAATTCCTCTGAAATTCATGAAACTTGGCATCGTATCATGGAGAGGCACCCGACATGTAGTGGTAAATTTTTTTGTCCCATTTGGGGTAGGTTTGGGTATAAATATCTCACAAACCAGATCTTCTCACAACAAGCCTGATGGTTTCGGTACGGAACGTGCCACCTTTAGGGACGAAACGATATCCGTTGCCTCTTATTGCTTTCCAAAATTTTCTAGTGCCAACATAGAACAACAGAAGTGTTGTGTTAAGTTTTGGAATTTTTCGGGGTTCGTTTGGACATTTTTATACATTAACTAGGTTTTCTAGGTATTTTATGTGCATAATTCAAATTTGAAATACATGCACATGCTCCCGTGCATATAAAATGGTTGAAAATGAAATATGTGTCCTTGGGTGCATGCTTAGGTCGCATGCAAGAAATGGGAATGAATTTCAAACACCAGGGCACTGCTGATTTCCGGCAAAACGTTGAGATACCTGGTTTTTAAATTCTAGCAAATCCAAAACTCGTCTGAAAGTCACGAAACATGGCATGGTATCATGGAGCGGCACCCGACATGCCGTGGTAAAATTTTGTCCCATTTGGGGCAGGTTTGGGTACAAGCTTCTCACAAACCAGAGCTTTTCACAACAAGCCTGATGGTTTCGGAATGGAACATGCCACCTTTGGGGACGAAACGATATCCGTTGCCTCTTATTGCTTTCCAAAAATTTCTAGTTCCAACATAGAACAACAGGAGTGTTGTGTTAAGTTTTGGAATTTTCCGGGGTTCGTTTGGACATTTTTTATATATTAACTGGGTTTTCTAGGTATTTTATGTGCATAATTCAAATTTGAAATAGATGCACATCCTCCGGTGCATATAAAATGGTTGAAAAATCAAATCTTTGTCCTTGGGTGCATGCTTAGGTCCCATGCAAGAAATGGGAATGAATTTCAAACACCAGGGCACTGTTGATTGCCGGCAAAACGTTGAGATACCTGGTTTTCAAATTCTAGTAAATCCAAAACTCGTCTGAAATTTATGAAACTTGGCATGGTATCATGGAGCAGCACCCGACATGCCATGGTAAAAAAATTGTCCCATTTGGGGCAGGTTTGGGTAGAAGCTTCTCACAAACCAGAGCTTCTCACAACAAGCCTGATGGTTTCGGTACGGAACGTGCCACCTTTGGGGACGAAACGATATATGTTTCCTCTGATTGCTTTCAAACATTTACTATTGCCAACATAGAACAACATGAGTGTTGTGTTAAGTTTTGGAATTTTTGGGGTTTGTTTGGACATTTTTATACATTAACTGGGTTTACTAGGCATTTTATGTGCATAATCCAAATTTGAAATACATGCACATGCTCCATTGCATATAAATTGGTTGAAAAATCAAATCTGTGTCCTTGAGTGCATGCTTAGGTCCCATGCAAGAAATGGGAATGAATTTCCAACACCAGGGCACTGTTGATTGCCAGCAAAACGTTGAGATGCCTGGTTTTTAAATACTAGTAAATCCAAAACTCGTCTAAAATTCATGAAACTTGGCATGGTATCAAGGAATGGCACCCGACATGCCGTGGTAAAAAAATTCCCATTTGGGGCAGGTTTGGGTATAAGCTTCTCACAAACCAGAGCTTCTCACAACAAGCCTGATGGTTTCGGTACGGAACGTGCCCGCATTGGGGACGAAACGATGTCTGTTGCCTCTTATTGCTTTCCAAAATTTTCTAGTGCCAACATAGAACAACAGGAGTGTTGTGTTAAGTTTTGGAATTTCTCGGGGTTCGTTTGGACATTTTTATACTTTAACTAGGTTTTCTAGGCATTTTATGTGCATAATCGAAATTTGAAATACATGCACATGCTCCCGTGCATATAAAATATTTGAAAAAACAAATATGTGTCCTTGGGTGCATGCTTAGGTCCCATGCAAGAAAGGGGAATGAATTTCAAACACCAAGGCACTGTTGATTGCC
Source organism: Triticum aestivum (assembly GCF_018294505.1). NCBI lineage: Eukaryota > Viridiplantae > Streptophyta > Magnoliopsida > Poales > Poaceae > Triticum > Triticum aestivum. Next base: position 339,020,421 of record NC_057805.1, read on the forward strand.
GGCAAAACGTTGAGATACCTGGTTTTTAAATTCTAGTAAATCCAAAACTCGTTTTAAATTCATGAAACTTGGCATGGTATCATGGAGCGGCACCCGACATGCTATGGTAAATTTTTTTGTCCCGTTTGGGGCAGGTTTGGGTATAAGCTCCTCCCAAACCAGAGCTTCTAACAGCAAGCCTGATGGTTTCAGTATGGAATGTGCCACCTTTGGGGACGAAACGATATCCGTTGCCTCTTATTGCTTCCAAAAAATTTCCAGTGCCAACATAGAACAACAGGAGTGCTGTGTTAAGTTTTGGAATTTTTTGGGGTTCGTTTGGACATTTTTATACATTAACTGGGTTTTCTAGGCATTTTATGTGCATAATTCAAATTTGAAATACATGCAGATGCTCCAGTGCATATAGATTGGTTGAAAAATCAAATCTGTGTCCTGGGGTGCATGCTTAGGTCCCATGCAAGAAATGGGAATGAATTTCAAACACCAGGGCACTATTGATTGCTGGCAAAACGTTGAGATACCTGGTTTTTAAATTCTAGTAAATCCAAAACTCGTCTGAAATTCATGAAACTTGGCATCGTATCATGGAGCCGCACCCGACATGTCGTGGTAATTTGTTTTCTCCCATTTGGGGTAGGTTTGGGTATAAGCTTCTCACAAACCAGAGCTTCTCACAACAAGCCTGATGGTTTCGATACGGAAGGTGCCACCTTTGGGGATGAAACGATATCCGTTGCCTCTTATTGCTTTCCAAAATTTTCTAGTGCCAACATAGAACAACATGAGTGTTGTCTTAAGTTTTGGAATTTTTTGGGGTTCATTTGGACATTTTTATACATTAACTGTGTTTTCTAGGCATTTTATGTGCATAATTCAAATCTGAAATAAATGCACATGCTCCCATGCATATAAAATGGTTGAAAATGAAATATGTGTCCTTTGGTGCATGCTTAGGCCCCATGTAAGAAATGGGAATGAATTTCAAACAACGGGGCACTGTTGATTGCTGGCAAGACGTTGAGATACCTGGTTTTTAAATTCTAGTAAATCCAAAACTCGTCTGAAATTCATGAAACTTGGTATGGTATCATGGAGCGGCACCCGACATGCCATGGTAAAATTTTTGTCCCATTTGGGGCAGGTTTGGGTATAAGTTTCTCACAAACCAGAGCTTCTCACAAACCAGAGCTTGTCACAACAAGCCTGATGGTTTCGGTACAGAACTTGCCACCTTTCGCGACAAAACGATATATGTTTCCTCTTATTGCTTTCAAAAAATTTCTAGTGCCAACATAGAACAACATGAGTGTTGTGTTAAGTTTTGGAATTTTTCGGGGTTCGTTGGACATTTTTATACATTAACTGGGTTTTCTAGGTATTTTATGTGCATAATTCAAATTTGAAATGCACATGCTCAAGTGCATATAAATTGGTTGAAAAATCAAATATGTGTCCTTGGGTGCATGCTTAGGTCCCAAGCAAGAAATGGGAATGAATTTCAAACACCAGGGCACTGTTGTTGCCGGCAAAATGTTGAGATACCTGGTTTTTAAATTCTAGTAAATCCAAAACTCGTCTGAAATTCATGAAACTTGGCATGCTATCATGGAGCGGCACCCGACATGCCGTGGTAAAATTTTGTCCCATTTGGGGCAGGTTTGGGTATAAGCTTCTCACAAACCATAGCTTCTCACAACAAGCCTGATGGTTTCGATACGGAACGTGCCACCTTTGGGGATGAAACGATATCCGTTGCCTCTAATTGCTTTCCAAAATTTTCTAGTGCCAACATAGAACAACAAGAGTGTTGTGTTAAGTTTTGGAATTTTTCGCGGTTCGTTTGGACATTTTTATACATTTTTACTGGATTTTCTAGGCATTTTATGTGTATAATTAAAATTTGAACTACATGCACATGCTCCAGTGCATGTAAATTGGTTGAAAAATCAAATCTGTGTCCTTGGGTGCATGCTTGGGTCCCATGCAAGAAATGGGAATGAATTTCAAACAACAGGGCACCGTTGATTGCTGGCAAAATGTTGAGATACTTTGTTTTTAAATTCTAGTCAATCCAAAACTCGTTTGAAATTCATGAAACTTGGCATGGTATCATGGAATGGCACCGGACATGTTGTGGTATTTTTCGTGTCCATTTTGAGAGAAGGCGCACTCGAATAAGAGCCAACAAAGGCATTTTGAGAAAATAGCTGCCACTTTAATTTCTCAAACGTTTGTATAATTCAAACCGTGTGCGTTCTGTTAACCATTCACGTGACCCACGTGTCTTGGTTTTAATGGTTGTAGGACAACTGCTTGACTGAACGGGAGGCGTGCGACCGCAGTGCGGCGCGCAGGCTCACCGGGAAGCGTGCAAGCTGTTCAACGTAGGATCTGTGCATCTCTTCAACGCAAATGGTTCAGATTATGGTATGCAAATTAAAGCCAGACTTCGGCGCTAAGCCAAGAGACACTGCGATTTGTCAAAATATGCAGCTAAAAATAAATAGCACTATCTAATTTTTGCAACTAAAATTCAATAATTAAGCATAGATTTCATTCATAGAGATTAAGCAGTCGTTCTCACCGGGAAGCGATACAACCTTGGACCGCTGCCCGCCTCGCTCCCACTGGTCTGTATTAATGGTGCTGCCGAGCGGCCGCACCCCCCCATCCTCGCCACACACACAATCCTCTCTCTCCGCCCGCATCCTCGACGCCGCTCTGAGTCCTCAAAGCCGTCAGTGTATGAGGATGCCACCGAAGTGCCCCATCGGAGGGAGTGGCGACGCCGGAGCTGCTGAAGTACCAGAGCACGGCGTGAATATGGAGACAGAGGTTTCCGTCACCGCCGACGAGGTGGAGAACGAGGCTGCCAACAAGCGGAGGCGGGTCGAGAAAGAACCGCAAGCGACTCCAGCAGGCTTAGACTTCTACAACAACCTCCCCGATGATATGTTGAGAGTCATCATATCCCTCCTCCTAATCAAATACCAGGCGAGGACAGCCGCCCTTTCCCGGCGGTGGTGCCCCCTATGGCTCCTCACCCCTCTGGACCTCCTCGACACCCACGAGCTCTGCCATGGCTATTGCCAAAGCTTGGATGCGTTCTCCAAGATCCTCGGCAGTCACCATGGCCCGATCAAAGGCCTTATCACGGGAAAGTGCCGTTCCAATGGCAAGGACCGGGCCAAGCTTGACGAGTGGTTCCGATCCCCCGCCATAGATCAGCTCGAGAAGCTCAGTTTTAATGATGGGCATATGCGCTTGCTGCCAACGTCCGTGCTCTGCTTTGCGCCCACGCTGCATCTCGCCAAGTTAATGAACTGCCATCCCCCCTTAATGATGCGCCCACTCTTTTTCTACCACGACTGAAGCACCTCGAGCTCGACACCGTCTGCATCCCAAAGGATGACATGGAGCGCCTACTCCGCGGTTGTACTACACTCGAGTTCCTTCGTCATCAGGCGATGAATTGGTCGAGTAGCTTGCACATCACCTCGAGGACTGTCCGGACTATTTATGTGTGTTTCTGGTGCTGCAACGAGAGATTACAAAAGGTGGACCACAATATGGTCATCCAGGACACACCTTCACTTGAGAGATTACTTGTAGTTGATCAACAAGGTCCAACAAGAATCAATGTCATTTCTGCGCCGAAATTGGAAGTGGTGGGCTACTCGTCTGTCAAATACTACAACTTTCAGGTACAACAGTCGCCTTATATACCTCTCCTTCTTGATATCAATGTTATAACTAGTTTTGAAGATGTATGTTCGTTTGTCATCCAGCGAAGCTTCACCCAGACTCTGGGCCAGTGAAGGTCTTGGCACTAGAATCTGTCGTCCCCAACCTGGACCAAGTTTTCAGTTGCCTGAGATGCTTTCCGTGCCTAAAGAAGCTGTATATTCTTTGCCCATTGTAGAATATGGGCATCACCGTATTTATGTGACATGCGAAGGTTCTACTGATCCCGTCTGTACTCCATCATGTGGTGTAGGACATAGAATCCATCACTAAGAGTATCACTCGGTGGTTGGATGCAGCAGAAGTCGGTCTTATGGCCGAAGGCGGGCCTGCCATCCCTTTTCTTCTTGTCCTTGATCTCTCCACCCCGTACGCCGTAGTAAAAGATAGCACTGTCGAGAACAGACTTGATGTGGGTGTAATCCTTTTTGTTCATGTTCTTCGACGAGTCCAAGTAAAGAGCGTGGGAGTATCAGGGGTAAAGGATGATGAGGACGGCGCGCCCGCCACTGCGCAAAATAAGTAGTGATCCTCGCAAGGTTCAAAAATTCGTCTGCCGCCCGGTAGACATCGTCGCAATCACCAGAACCCTATCTTTCATCGTTGCTAGCCATGTTACCTACGATTAAATCTAGTCAATTAATTATAGACCTAATAAAATTAATAATTACATAAAAAATGCCTATGTTTTGCAGGAACGTTGATTCCTTCCTGGTGTGGCAAATCCCGGGCACTCGATATATCCTAGTTTGTAGCACAAATCATGCCGAAATTCACGGAAAATTTCGGCATGACCTTTGCTAAAAAGTGGACAAATCGAGCACCTGAAATTTGCCGGAACGGAAATGAATCAACATTCCGGCAAAACATAGGCCACTCGGCTTCATTCCCTGGAAACAACAAAAGGCCACTTGGGAACAATCGAACCACTTCAATGTTGCATCTCCTAGTGTTTGACACATCAAGAAAATCTACACAAATCTCATGCTCTCTCAAACTCAATTAAAAAACCAAATATAGATTATATTTAGTTAACTACTGAACTAAGTTTTACTCTAAACTAAACCCTACTGCCTAATTAACATCTAGTTAAACAAACTCAATTCAAAAACTAAACCCTACTGAACTAATTAACATCTACATTATCTACTACTTAACATCTATTATTACCCTAACTAAAAACATCTACTATTAACCCTACTGCCTTAGTTGACTAGTACCACCACTACTAATAATTAACATCATCTACTACTACTACTAAAAAACATTATCTATGAACCCTACTACTAATTAACATCTACTACTACTGCTAATTAACATGGCAGGAAGAAAATGTAGAGAGAGAGGAGGGGTGGGGGAGGGGCGGGGGCTTACAGAGAGGGGAGAGACGGTGGCGGGGAGGTGCTCGGCGACGGGGGCCGGGGCGGCGAGGGAGGGCTCGGGCTCGGGCGGTGGCGGTGAGGTCGAGGACGGCGCCGGTGAGGTCGAGGGCGGCATCGGGCGGTGGCGGTGAGGTTGAGGGCGGCTTCGGGCGGCGCCGGTGAGGTTGAGGGCGGCGGCGGTGAGGTCGAGGGCATGTGCGATCGACGGCAGTGACAGAGGAGTTGGGGGAATAGGGTGGAGAGGGGGGGAAAGACTGAGCAAAATTTTGAGCCCGCGCGGTGGTTAAGTCGAACTGGCAGTACTGCTGGTTGAAAAACGCGCTATAGCTAAGTTAGCTATAGCGGTCTCTAGCAAACGCGCTACTGCTATGGGAAGCAGTTATTTTCTTCATTTCTTTTGTTTTATCTTTACATTTTCTTTTTTTCATTTCTCTTTTTTCTACTTCTTTCGTTTTCATTTACTTTTCTATTTCTTTTCCATTTTATTTTCTTTTTAGCAGTAGCGCCCTACGCGGGAAACACACTGCTACAATGCACTTATTGGTAGCATGCTTTCTGTGGCATCGGTACTACTATTCCTAGCCTACCACCAACACGATGGGAATTATAGTGGTAGCACGTTTTTCAACAGGCGTGCTACTGCTATAACTATAGCTCTGATGCTCTTTGTGGGAATGCGCTACTACCAACTAGCAGTAGCGCCCTTTTTTAACCAACGCTACTGCTATACCTCTGTGTATAAGGTTTTCCCTAGTAGTGTATGGTTACAATCCATAAGCATTTCTCCTTTGGATTCATCTGTACTAGTTTTCTTAGGGAATTTTTCATCCAATCCAACCTCTTGTGAAGAAGGCTACATGTTTCTAGATTGTAATCAAATGCCCATGTTAATCATGTCAGATTGAAGATGGCACGTTGGTGCATTTTAAAAATCCTGCAACCAAATAGGAGTGTAGTAGTGTTCAAAACTGCATGTAGGCACTAACACATTCTCTTCTTTTGTAGATAATAATAGGCCCAGAGGTGGATAATGTTTATAACGACAATCACATCGAATGCCTGGATCTGCATCTCTCAATTATTACTTTGAAATCCTACCGAGGGACCTTACCGGAGATTACACTCGCGAGGTTCTTTCTTGCCAGAGCAAGGGTGTTGAGGGTACTGAGGTTGAACACACATTTAATTAGGAAAGATGAATGGTATGTCGATCAGAGCTGGAAGGTACTGCAGAATGCAAGAGGCTCCAAAAAAGCTAAACTTCATATGGGAAGAGCATATGATAGAGTAATTGGAAGTCATTGTGTCAAACCCATACATGACTTGTCAGCGGCTGATCCCTTTTGCAGAAATGACGAGGCTTGCAATGTTTGAATTTGGGCATTGTAATCTTTGAATTTGAACCTTGCAATATTTATAGTATTTGTTATATTGAACCGTTTCTGTTCTCTTGTCTCAACGCAAACAGTTCATCCGAGTGAACCGCATGTCGTATATCGCACACACCTTGATCTGGCTGACCGTTTATTTTGTGTTGCCTAATCACAAATAGTTCATCTGAGTGAATCGTATGTTGTATATCGCACACGCCTTCATCTGGCAGCCTGTTTCTTTTGTTCCTCCTCATCGCAAATAGTTAATTGAACTGAACCATATGCCCTGCATAGCACACGCAACTAAAATCTGAACCGTGTTTGATGCATTCGTCATCGCAAACGTTTTCACATTTTTTTAATGTTTTTTACACCACCGTTTGCGATTATTGCATCGCACACAGTTTCGTCGAAGGGTCTCTGATCGTAGTGTCACATTAGCAGAATCCTGCAGTAGTGATAACATTGTTTTGAGCTTGCTTATCTTGATCATGAGGCAGTTTGGACAAGATTGCCTTAACAACCAACCCAGTATTACGCAAAAACGTGCTTTTGGCACTGTTAGTGGACAGGTACTGACCCACTGCAGCAAGAGGTGACATTGCGGTTATAGTTGCCTCGTCACCTTCGGATGGTGGCGGTTCCACCATTTTTTCCATAGCTTGCTGAAAAGTTGAGTTTTTACATTAGTAGTACCAGAACAGAAGATATTAAGGAGGCAGCAAAACCAAACAAAATAGCTTCGGTCTATATACAGAACTTATTCTGGTGAACCCGTGTAAAATATTAGCTGTATTTTACTGCAAAGTACATAATCAAACCAGGTTCCAAACATATGACCATGTACTATGGCTAATGTATTGTCTATTTCTTCACATTGTATTGATAGCTAAGGATAAAGAGACAAAGTTTATAATACGGTAAGCATAGTATGACATCATTCATATAACAAAACAATTGAGAACAGACAAACATGCAATTGTAATGTTGTGTGGGCAAGTCTAGCACGGAACTAGATTACAGATCAAGATCAAAGGAACATCACTCCTCTCTTTTGAACCTTGTAAGGTGCAATGATACGCTAAGACAATTGTGTATAAAATTGAAAAGAGTAATAGACATTGGCTGCAAACCATCTAGTTCAATGCACAAGTCAGAGTAAGTAGTAGTTAAAAGGCATGAGTATTAAGGACTTACAATAGCGGCTTTGACTGGTGTAGTCATGCCCTTCGTCTTGCTGGTGTGACAGTCCTTGAAGATTTCCACAGCATTTGGTTCAGGTACTTTTTGGTCCTTGCGGGCTTTCCTTTGCATTTGGAACAAGTCAATATAGATCTGATAATATGGTACAGCGAAAAGAGTGAAATAGCAGCTAATTACAAGAGCCTCGAAGTGTGCAATATAGCTACGAGATCCTGTCGTTTGGTTGAATTTCAATTTCGTACGGTTGGCTTTGTTCTTTGAACAATTCACCTACAAGAAGATAGATTTGTGAGGCACATGTGTAAATAGGAGTTCAACATGTGATCTGATCACATAAATATAATGTACCTGATACTTTGGATCATACCAGTGTTTAACGAGGCCTCTCCAGTCTTCATCCGATATATTTTCCACTGGAGATGTTTGGGCAAGTTCACTATTAGCCTTGCCTTCAAAGTGAGTTTTCCTCAAGTTATACCGGTACTGTCGCAGAGCAGACTTGAAAACATGGGTGCAAGCTTGTCTGGTTGCATCATCTTGGCTATCCAACTTGAACCTCATATGTTGAAAATTATGGGAGTCTCATTATCAGCAACCTAGAAAGTATGGGACATATATTACTAGTTTTCATACATAACCATACTTAGAGATAAATGGTTGAGGAAGGTGTTGAACTGGGTTTCGTCTTTGTCATTCCTATGCTGAATCCATGTTGGGAGGATATGTACATGACACCTAACGGCAACCGCTGCCTCTGATACTAACTTGGCTGACTCTGTAGCATCACGTGGACTTTTTAAACCTGCCTCAAAACGGATCTCCATTCTTCCTCCTCTAGATTTAGTTAACCTATCGAGCATTATCCCTGATGTTTTCTTCCTCTTGCGCCTAGGTGCTAGTCCAATAACGAACATAGGAAGTGTTAGTGTACATCAAACTGTGAGACTACATATAAAGAAGCATGCAACTGTAACTTGACTCCAGCAACTACCTTCTTGCTGTTGAAGCTCACAAAGTTAATCTGACCTTGCCAACTCATCTTGTGTCAAGAGTGCTTCGGAAGTAGTGTCAGGTGGCAAGGGAGCTTGGGAATGTGCTTCTAGCTGAGTTGCCGAACGAGTAACTCGTGCGGCTAGTGGTACTGTGGAAGGTGTTGCAACAACTAGGGCTGTCTCTGCTTGTTTGGTGGCAGCTATTGGTTTTTGTTTGGCTTGTTCTGCAGCTCGTGTAGCATGGGATACCCCGTTTGTAAAAATTTCCGCTGGACTTTGACCTTCTATTGCACCATCAGTACCAGCAGAATCTGCATAATTGTTCCGCTTCCGTTTCCATGTGTCCTTAGTACTAACACCATCCCCTGTTATTCTGTGTTCCTTCCTCTTTATATGTGCCATGTTAAGTCAAGCTGACAAGAAAAAGGAATAACAATTTAGTTCTTCGGAACAAATTGATGTGTGATACAGACGAACTGAACTTTGATGTTAGACAACCACATGATAGGAGGATGTAATATGTACGAAAAACAGGATGACATGAGATAATCAGAACTATGATGTGTAAACTAAGCAGAAGACATTTCACTAAATTAGAAAGCAATGCAATGGAAGGTAGACACCATATGAAAGATGCTACAAATATCGCTCTGCCAAGTTAACACTATCTCATCATAACTGGCGTTTAAACAAATGTGAAGGAGTACAAGAAATAAATCATATGCAAGATGCAAACAACATCACACTACCAAGTTAAAGGTCTCTCGTCATTAGTGCCATTGCATATTCACAACTTATGATGTGTAAACTAAGCAGAAGGCATTACAACAAATTAGAAGCAATGAAAGCTAGACACCATATGAAATATCACTACTGCAGATTGCTGCTAACGCGACACTACGATCAGAGACCCTTCGATGAACCTGCGATGCCATAATCGCAAACGGTGGTGTAAAAAACCGTCAAAAAAGGTGCAAAACGTTTGTGATGGAGGATGCATCAAACACGGTTCAGATTTTAGTTGCGTGTGTGATGCAGGGCATACAGTTCAGCTCAATTAACTGTTTGCGATGAGGAGGAACAAAAGAAACGGGCAGCCGGATGAAGGTGTGTGCGATGTACAACATACGGTTCACTCAGATGAACTGTTTTTGATTAGGCAACACAAAAGAAACGGTCAGCCAGATCAAAGGTGTGTGCGATATACGGCATGCGGTTCACTCAGATGAACTGTTCGCGTTGAGACATGAGAACAGAAACGGTTCAAACGAACAAGATGTGTGTGATACGAGGCAAACAGGTTTGTAATCGGAAACGTGTGTGAAGACCGATAACAACACAGACGATTAATGCTAACAAGCCGTGTGTGCTTTGAGCAAACGATTGCTGGCATACAATTGTGAGTGATTGATAAAAACATCACCGACGGGTTCCGTTGTTTAGTCCATGTGCGGTGTGATTTTCTTTGTCCGCACAACATCTACGCTCTGTCTACAGAGCATCAACATATATACTTAAAAAGACAGCATTGCATAACCAAATTAAGCATACAATTACTCAAGTGACTACACACACCACACATCAAAGTAAGAAATTACATGCATACTAAAGTAGGAGAAACGAGGATCTAATCATCTACTTATTGTTGCGACTACGCTTGCCATTGCTCTTCTTCCGGCTGGATCCCTGGCTGTTTTGGGGAAGGAGGCACTTCCTCATGTCAACGATCCGCCTGTACATGTCGTAGCTCGTGTACGTCTCCTTGGCCGCGTACACGACGTGAGCTTTGTCGAGTTTCTCCATCTAGGCCGAGTGCCAGGCACGCTTGTCCTTGTTGCACGAATCCTTCATGTCTCAGTAGTAGGGGTCGATGATGGCCTCGGCGAGGTGAACCAGTGAGTCCTTCTCATGCTCCTTGCTGCCCCAGATCTTGTATTGGCCCTGGATGTCGACAAGATTCTGGCAGGCGATGCCCGAATTATCGAGCGCCTTTACATCATTGGTGATGTCCACCGTAGCGAACATGTAGTGGGGTGAGGGAGTCCTGGATTATTAGGTCCTCGGGCGTCCGGGCTGTGTGATATGGGCCGGACTGATGGGCCGTGAAGATACAAGGCAGAATAATTTCCCTCGTCTCCGAATGGGACTCTCCTTGGCGTGGAAGGCAAGCTTGCCGTGCGGATATGAAGATTCCTTTCTCTGTAAACCGACTATGTACAACCCTAGCCCCCTCCGGTGTCTATATAAACCGAAGGGATTAGTCCGTAGAGGCAATCATAATCATACAGGCTAGACATCTAGGGTTTAGCCATTACGATCTCGTGGTAGATCAACTCTTGTAACCCCTATACTCATCAAAGTCAATCAAGCAGGAAGGAGGGTATTACCTCCATCAAGAGGGCCCGAACCTGGGTAAACATCGTGTCCCCTGCCTCTTGTTACCTTCGATCCTTAGATGCATAGTTCGGGACCCCCTACCCGAGATCTGCCGGTTTTGACACCGACATTGGTGCTTTCATTGAGAGTTCCTCTGTGGCGTCAACAGAAGGATCGATGGCACGCCTTGTCATCAAGGACAGTATCAGTTTCGTAGGAGCCCTAGTTTCAGGGCAAACCCTCCCACTCGGTGACTTCACCATGGGCGCCTGTTCAGCCTTTAAGCCAAAGGCAACCCCTCAGGCCGCCGAAAATCCTCTCCGTATCAGCCCCAAATACTCCGACAAGATGGATCCGACTGATTTATCGTCTTTGAACGAGCTGCTAGATCGCATCGCCGCCCTAGGGGTCTCAACTGACTACGATCGGATCGGGCTTAAACCCGACAGAGAGAAATTTAATCTTCGCCGATCACCCATCAGGTAGCAGTTGTGGAGGAACAGGCTGACAATAACTCCTCTCCTACATTGAGAACCAACTATGTTCGGATTCCCGAACCCGGAGAACCGGATACCCCCCTCCGGAGGACACTTCCTGTCCTCCGAACACAAAATCGTACGTTAAGCCTGAGAATTCCTCGGACACTCTGGAGCCTGGGCTGGTAACCTCGAAAATTCTTCAAACTCCGGATTCCACGATGGGTCAGGGTGCGAATTTGAGCCCGCCCACCCACCAAAAGCAATATTCTCCAAGCAACTCCAGCCCTCCGGACATATGCGACCTAATGTATGTGCGGCAGCAGCCTCTGGAGACAGTCCATCACTTTTGGGCTAGATTCCTCCTTGTTAAAAACAAGATAAAAGACTACTGCGACGACGACGCAATTTCTGTGTTTCGCAACAACTGTATGGACGAGGGAATCCTTAATGCCCTCAATCGCCGTCATGTCCTCCACTTTGCAGATTTGGCACACATAGTACAAAAGTACTGCGCAATGGAAAGTGCCTGGAAAACTCAGACAGCATGCTGGGAACCGCAGGCCTTTAAGCCACTCCTGGACGGGCAAAAAGAATGTACCCTCACGGGTCACCTAATCATCATCCCGTGGACAAGAAAATCAAGCCCTTTACGGGACACAGAACTATCTTCGAAGAATGGCTCGATAGGCCCTCTCAAATACACATGACACCGAATACCGAACCAACGCACAGCCTACGGGCATGTTGGATACTAGGTGGCCAAGAGCGGCGAGGGTATCCTCACCAACACTACACCAGAACAGTACTCTTCGGAACACGATCCCGAAGTACTAACAGTCTTTGAGACCTTCTCATCAAATAATCGGCGCAAACGGGGGCTTCGTGACCTTGCCGAAGTCTGCGATGTAGCAGCAATAAACTCTTGGAACGACACGGCAATTACTTTCAATGCCGATGACGAACCAAGATCCCGCTCAGTCTGGGCACCAGCCGCTCTGGTCCTCAACCCAATTGTGGACGGTTTTTGGCTCACTAGAGTGCTAATGGACGGTGGCAGCGGACTGAACCTCATCCACAAGGACACGCTCAATAAAATGCAAATGGACAGGAGTCGCATCGAGCAGAGCAATACATCCTTTAGGGGAATAATTCCCAGCAGGGAAGCAAGATGCTCGGGGAAAATTAAGCTGGATGTGGTATTCGGCACACCAGAAAACTATAGGTCGGAAGAGATAATCTTCCAGGTGGCTCCTTTCAACAGCGGATATCATGCGTTGTTAGGGCGAGACGCATTCACACGCTTTCAAGCTATACCTCATTACGGGTATATGAAGCTCAAAATGCGCGGGCCCAATGGTGTTATCACTACCTCCAGTGATCCGGACATAGCACTCCACGCTGAAAATAAAACCGCTTCCCTAGCCCTTGAGGTACTATCCGAAGCCCTAGCGGCTGAGGAACTCACCGCACTGCGTTCCACAGTGGATAGGGATGATGTAATCCTTGATAAACAGTCCAAATCCACCTCTTTCAAGCCAGCGGACGAAATAGTCAAATTCCAAGTCCACCCGACGGATGCCAAGAAAACAGCTTCCATTGGGGCACAGTTGGACCCGACGATCGACGCCGCATTACGCGCGTTCTTGCGCGAAAACTGGGACATCTTCGCCTGGCACCCCCCGGATATGCCAGGAATCCCATGTGCGCTGGCCGAACATAGTCTCGACATACTAAAGGGATACAAGCCGGTCAAGCAAATGCTCCGACGATTTTCCGAACCCAAACGGCAGGCTATGGGGGAGGACTAGCCAAGCTACTCGAATCCGGGTTTATCAGAGAGATCAAACATCCGGACTGGCTTGCAAACCTGGTCATGGTACCAAACAAGGATAAATCATGGCGCCTGTGTGTCGACTTCAAAGACCTTAACAAGGCTTGCCCTAAGGACCCCTTCCCACTACCTCGCCTCGACCAGATTATTGATGCAACCGCGGGACACGATTCACTGTGCTTCCTCGACGCATACTCCGGATACCATCAAATTAAAATGAAGGAATCCGACCAAGCCGCAACGGCATTTATCACCCCGTATGGGCCTTTCTGCTTCAACACTACGCCTTTCGGGCTCAAGAACGCCGGCGTCACTTACCAATGCATGATTCAAACATGCCTGGAAAAGCAAATCGGCAAGACTGTGGAGGCATATGTAGATGACGTAGTCATCAAAACCAAGCATTTTGAATCGTTGGTGGACGACTTACGCCTCACAATCGACAACCTCCGAACATATGACATAAGGCTCAATCCGGAAAAGTGCGTTTTCGGTGTTCCCGCCGGCAAATTGCTCGGGTTTATTGTCTCCAATAGAGGAATCGAAGCAAACCCAGCCAAAATCCAAGCCCTGTCACAATTGGCAACACCAACTGACCTCAAACATGTCCAAAAGCTAGCCGGGTGCATGGCAGCCTTGAGCCGCTTTATCTCCAGATTAGGAGAAAAGGCATTGCCATTGTATTGCCTGCTCCGACGCACCGACCACTTTGCGTAGACGGACGCTGCAATAGCCGGACTGGAGGAAATAAAAACTTTGCTAGCAAGCAACCCCATCCTGGCCACAACAAACGTCGGTGAACCAATGCGTCTTTACATATCGGCAACTCACCAGGTGGTGAGTGCGGTGCTCGTCGTCGAAAGAGAAGAGGAGGGACATAAATTCCCACTCCAAAAACCAGTATATTACGTATCGACAGTCCTTACACCATGCAAATCCCGATACCCGCATTATCAGAAGATAGCTTATGCAGTCTTTATGGCATCCCACAAGCTGCGGCACTACTTCCAAGAGTGCTCAATCATGGTGGCTTCAGAAGTACCACTCAATGATATTATAAACAACCGGGACGCCACCAGCAGGTTTGCCAAATGGGCCATTGAGCTCCTACCATTTGAAATAACATACAAACCACGCCGAGCCATTAAATCTCAGGTGTTGACTGACTTCGTCGCCGAATGGACAGAGGCCAAACTCCCTAAAGAGTACGGCACGTATTCCAACTGGGTGATGCACTTTGACGGCTCTAAAATGTTAGCCGGACATGGGGCTGGTGTCGTCTTGACATCCCCCATAGGAGACACAGTTCGTTATGTGGTCCAAATACTGTATACAGACTCTAACAATGCAGCCGAATACGAGGCCCAATTGCATGGTCTCCGGATGGCTGTCTCCATGGGCATACAATGCCTCGAGGTGCGCGGGGATTCCAACCTCGCAATATCCCAAATAATGGAGACTTCAATGCAAAAGATCCAACGATGGCGGCTTACCACAATACCGTACTCCAAATATCAGCTCGGTTCGAGGGTCTCGAGTTTCATCACGTGGCTCGAGAGAGTAATCAAGCCACGGACATCCTTGCTCGCATGGGCGCTAAACGCGACCCCGTCCCACCTAACACCTTTCTGGACTTCAAGCCATATGTGGTGTGGCAGGACAAGAACGGGAACACCGACCCGGAGCCGATCATACCCCCCGATTCCGAACACAGTCCCGATATCATCGGGGGCTCATGCAGCAAAATAACACCATCGGCCCATGAAATCATGGTTGTAATCGCCCCGTGGACTGAGCCTTTCCTTGCCTACCTTACTAGGAATGAGCTCCCTAAGGATCAGGCTGAGGCCCGTCGCATTGTTTGACGTTCGAAAGCCTACAAAGTTTACGATGGAGAACTGTACAAGAAGAGTACTACCGGAGTCCTTCAGCGATGTATCTCCGAAGAAGAGGGATGGCAGCTCTTGGCGGAAATACACGCTGGTCTTGGCGGACATCATGCCGCAGCCAGGGCCCTTGTAAGTAGAGCCGTCCGCACGGGTTTCTTTTGGCCCACAGCCCGGGCAGATGCACAAGACCTCGTACAGCGCTGCGTCGGATGCCAGCTTTTCGCTAATCAAAGTTGTATGCCTCCCACTGCCCTTCGAACAATCCCCATTACTTGGCCCTTTGCGGTCTGGGGGCTCGATATGGTCAGACCTCTTAAAGGGGGAAGCCACAAGAAGAAATACTTATTGGTTACGGTCGACAAGTTCACTAAGTGGATAGAGGCCAAACCAGTTAAAACGACGGAAGCCGGACCAGTGATAGACTTCATATCCGGTGTCGTACACCGTTATGGTGTCCCGCACAGTATCATTACTGACAAAGACTCTAACTTTACAGCCGACGAGGTGAAAACTTGGTGCGCCAATTTGGGCATCAAGCTTGATTACGCCTCTGTATACCACCCTCAGACAAACGGTCAGGTCGAACGGGCTAACGGCATGATAATGAGCGGCATCAAACCCAGACTAGTGCGATCTCTGCAAGAATCGGACAAACACTGGGTCGAGGAACTCGATTCCGTACTCTGGGGGCTGCGGACCACGCCCAATTGCACGACCGGATACACACCCTTTTTCATGGTGTGTGGAGCGGAGGCAGTCTTGCCTTGCGACATTATTCATGATTCACCTCGAGTGCACATGTATGAAGAGAGAGAAGCCGAGCTCGATCGGCAGGGCGACCTGGACGGCCTGGAGGAGGAGCATGATGCCGCGAAGGCCCGTTCTGCATTTTATCAACAGCAGGCTTGGTGATACCAAAGCAGAGAAGTACGCGCAAAGACCTACAATGTCGGTGAACTCATTTTACGCCTACCAGAAAAGAAAAAGGACAAGCTCAAGCCCAAATGGGAGGGTCCCTTCATTATAGCTGAAGTTCTCACTAGAGGAGCATATCGTCTTCGCAATGCTTCGGACAATCGCCTGGAGCCAAACCCATGGAACGCCACAAGGCTCCAAAGATTCTACGCCTAAGTCCGCACATATACCTTTTTTCTCGTTCCTTCGTTTCTCTCTTTTACAATTTTTCTTTTTTCTTCGTTCCTATACGACTTCTAGCTCGTGTTCGGATAAACCGCACACCTGAGGGGTAGACATCCTCAAATGTACATACCCCACAATACATGGGGGCTTCTTTTTACTAGAAGCTTATTCTTATTATTATTTCCCGAGCATCAAGCTCACTGTATATATGTGTCATCTATCCATATATATCTTTTCTTCACCATTATATGCACCTTTATGACTTAAGCTTTTGCCAAGATGGGTTGCCTGGCTCCTGTGCTTATGCCCTACGTTCCCGCTTGTTCGGCTAGGGCATAAAGGGAGCACCTCTGCGATTGTTACAGCCGGGTCATCCGGACATGTACCTCAGACGGGTGAAGCCGAAAGCAGCGTTCTTAAGGGAATGATTGGTCGGTGAGCAAAAGACGAACCACCCTCGTGGCAATACAAGACCCCAGAGTATCAACGCGTACTGTGATTTTTTAGCATCACAGCTTCGGTATGCACAAAGAACCGCATACTAGCCCATAGAAAGGAACCCTTAATGGAACTATTCTCTCTGGAAGATGTTTCTTACAATCAAATGTAATATAACATAACTCCTCGAATACAACTTGTCTGTTCAAGCAACGATGACCAGACTGCCTGGTTTCCGAACATACTTTGGTGTTTACCTACGGTATAGTATTCGGAAACACTCCTAAACCTAGGGTTTTCGGAGGTCGAAGCAGAAAGTCTGCCATGACAACGTTTTACAATTCGGCTGGAGACAAGTTTGTCGACAAAAGTACATCACTACTTGGACTCAAAAACTACTTCTTCCTCTAGACCCTCTAACAGGTTGTC
This sequence comes from Triticum aestivum, assembly GCF_018294505.1. Classification (NCBI taxonomy): domain Eukaryota; kingdom Viridiplantae; phylum Streptophyta; class Magnoliopsida; order Poales; family Poaceae; genus Triticum; species Triticum aestivum. Next base: position 339,037,700 of record NC_057805.1, read on the forward strand.
TAGTCTACAATCTTGTTGGGAAAACTTGGCGGCCTCCTTCACTTGGTCGTACACCAGGCTGACCAGAATTTCTTGTCCATCGGATCCTCGAGGTCCGACCCGTGCCATATGATTGGGATCAAGTCCGGTGCACCATGTTTTTACCATGGCCCATGCCTCTCGAGCACCCTCTCGGCATGCTGATATCTTCCGCAGACCAAAACGGCACCGAGCTCCCTTGAACAAGTTCACGAGTTCCTCCATACTTCCTGGAGGAGAGTCGGCTGGCCATAAAGCCTTCGCAATGTTTCTCATTGCCCTCCGCGCTCGCTCGTGCACCTTGGAGAGCTCTTGTATTAGGTCGCCTTGAAATCCAGACACCTCTTCCTCGGGCCGCCCAGTCAACACACCTGCGGCAATAAACTGGGCGTCCGCCAGTTGGGCTCGCACGTCTTTCCATTCTTCGTTGAGATTGGTGTTGGCATCCTGCAGCTTGTTCTTCTTGTCCCTTGCACGCGTCAGTACGCGTTGACCAGCGGCCTCTTGCCTTTCGGCATGTTCCTTGTCCGCCTGCGCGGCCTTTAGTTTCTCCTCCAGCCGATCCGACGACCCTGCCATTATAAAATGCAACAGTGTTTCTTTGCATAAACACGACTGGCACATGATCATATTCTCCGGACAACAGGAGACATTACCAATCGGTGCCTCCTTGGACTTCTCCAGTTCGGCGGTAACAGCAGTTAGCTGAGTCCAACATTGTTCCAGCTCCCGAGATAGCATGCTGTTCTTCTCCGTAAGTACCTAATCATACATCGATCCTTAAAATCAGTTGCTTCAACTATTTTCAAGTCTCGGGGGCTACCGGTATATGGCTATTAAATCTATACAAAATGATCTTATCCGCATATCCTTTGAAAGCTGGTAAGTGGCTCCAGCAAGCCCTTCCCGAGCAGCTCGAATGTATGCATCCGCTGAACTGAAGGCATTGAATGCCTCTTCAGTAAAACTAGGATCGCGCATAGCTGCCCTCCGGCGCCGATGGTTCATGGCACTCTCCACTTCGGACTTGGTGACGGATACATTATCCGAACCGTTGGAGAGAGGACAATCCGGCATGGTACTCGTATCAACTCTAGCCCTAGAGGCAGGGTTCGAGGTCAGAGCGGTGGACGTATGTCCGGTAAGGTCTCCGAATATAGTCCGGTGAATGCTCTTCCTGAAATATACCACAGCAGCAAATGTCACAGTTCGGTATGTTTGCCACAGGGCATATCAAAAGACGTACCTTTTTTATGAAGGTCGGAGCTCGGAAGTATCGTTGTCCGCCTTTCTTTTCGAAGATCCGCCTGGTGCTGGCATCCCCTTCTTAAGGGACAATCTCGACGCGGCATGGTGAGACGAGTGCCGCCCCTTTGAAGCACGAGACAGTGCAGTGGGTGAGGCGCGATGGGAAAACCCTTTTGGAGGAGACACTCCCTAGGCACTTACATGGGAAGAAGGAACAAGGCCTTGGTAATCGGCTTCGATGGCCACTTCTGTACCGTCGTAACTCGCCTAATAGAGGACCCCCTCCTTGAAATCCACAAATATATCCGGATCCTCCTCAAATCCGGGATCCAGGTCCCGAATATGGTCCTCCGGCTGTGGAGCGGGGCTATAAATCCCCGCGGTCACCTTCCTCCATTCCTGTTAAAAATGGTTGGGTTAAGTTTGTCTGATTACGACTCAGGAAGAAGATTAAGTGAGGTTCTGGATTGAGAGTTTACCCAGCTAGGGGGGTTGTACATGGAAAAGCCATCTCGGCACTTGAGGCGAGCGAACTTGTAACACCCACGATGAGTCTATATCTCTCACGTCTCGAGGCATGACTTAGAGGCATAACCGCATTGTAGGTTTTGTCGCAAGAAGGGTCATCTTCACACAATCCCATGTAATGAACAAGAATGGGATAAAGAGTTGGCTTACAATGGCCACTTCACACAATACATAAATAAATTCATACATCATTCAAGATACACACATAGACCGACTATGGTCAAATCCAAATAAAAAGAAGATAACCCCAAATGCTAGATCCCTGATCGTCCCCAACTGGGCACCACTACTGATCATCAGGAAACGAAACATAGTACCGACCAAGTTCTTCATCGAGCTCTCACTTGAGCTGGGTAGCATCGCCTGCACTAGTATCATCGGCACCTGCAACTGTTTGGAAGTATCTATGAGTCACGAGGAATCAGCAATCTCACACCCGCGAGATCAAGACTATTTAAGCCTATGGGTAGGAAAGGGGTAATGAGGTGGAGCTGCAGCAAGCACTAAGCAAATATGGTGGCTAACATACGCAAATAAGAGCGAGAAGAGAAGCAACGCAACGGTCGTGAAGCTATAAGTGATCAAGAAGTGATCCTGAAACTACTTACGTCCATACATAACCCAAACCGTGTTCACTTCCCGGACTCCACCGAAAAGAGACCATCACGGCTACACACGCGGTTGATGCATTCTAATTAAGTCAAGTGTCAAGTTCTCTACAACCGGATATTAACAAATTCCCATCTGCCACATAACCGCGGGCACGGCTCTCGAAAGTTTATACCCTGCAGGGTGTCCCAACTTAGCCCATTATAAGCTCTCATGGTCAACGAAGGATATTCCTTCTCCCAGGAAGACCCGATCAGTCTCGGAATCCCGGTTTACAAGACATTCCGACAATGGTAAAACAAGACCAGCAAAGCCACCCGAATGTGCCGACAAATCCTGATAGGAGCTGCACATATCTCGTTCTCAGGGCACATCGGATTGTCCAAACTTCCGATAGGCGAGCCCAGAGTTGCCCCTGGTGGCCACCGGCGGCTGACAGGTTGGACCAACACTTAGAGGAGCACTGGCCGGGGGGTTTAAAATAAAGATGACCCTTGAGTCTGCAGAACCCAAGGGAAAAAGGCTTAGGTGGCAAATGTTAAAACCAAGGTTGGGCCTTGCTGGAGGAGTTTTATTCAAGGCGAACTGTCAAGGGGGTCCCATAAATCACCCAACCGCGTAAGGAACGCAAATCAAGGAACATAACATCAGTATGACGGAAACTAGGGCGGCAAGAGTGGAACAAAACACCAGGCATAAGGCCGAGCCTTCCACCCTTTACCAAGTATATAGATGCATTAATTAAATAAGAGATATTGTGATATCCCAAAAAATATCCATGTTCCAACAAGGAACAACCTTCAACTTCACCTGCAACTATCAACACTATAAGAGGGGCTGAGCAAAAGCGGTAGCACAGCCAAACAACGGTTTGCTAGGAAAGGTGGGTTAGAGGCTTGACATGGCAATATGGGAGGCATGATATAGCAAGTGGTAGTTAGCGCGGCATAGCAATAGAGCGAACAACTAGCAAGCAAAGATAGAAGTGATTTCGAGGGTATGGTCATCTTGCCTGAGATCCCGCAAGGAAGAAGAACGAGTCCATGAAGAAGACAAACGGATGTAGTCGAACGAATCCTCACAACTCCGGAACGAAACCGAAGCTAACGAGAGAAGCAACCCAGAAAGAAACAAACAACATAGTAAACAACCACCACATACACATGGCATGATGCACAAACAAGTATGATGCCCGGTTTAATTATGCATGGCATGGCAAAGTGCACAAACAATACCACAAATTAAGTGGAACTCAATATGCAACAGGTTGCATATTGACGAAACACCACATTCAAGTTATTTAGTTCGCTCTCGTTTATGTACCCAACGAAGTTAAATGTTGTTAAACATGGCAAGAGGGTGAAGCATAAATAAACTAACTATTTAGGCAAGTTTAAATGAGGCCGGAACAACAAACAACAATTCCGGAAAATCCCCATGTGCATATTTTAGACTTGGTACTGTTCTGCCATAAACACAATTTTAATGTTGTTAAACAGCAAAATAAAGTGCACCATGTTAAACTAGGCATTTTTCTACCCCATTTACATATCAAGTTTATTTAAATCCAAGCTATGGTTAATTAGTTTTGAATTAAATCATTTTAACATGACAAATATGCAAATTATATGCAAACATCGTTTTAAACATTTTTAACATGGATGAAAGTTGCATAATGTGAAACTAGATGAAATTCTAGGCATTTTACATATATGAAACATTTTAATCCGATGCATGGTTATTTACTTGTGGGCAATTTAAAATAATGGCATCCTCCTGTAATTATGCATGCACTGGATAAATGGAAAAAATCGCACGGACTGGAAAAAACGCTACACGGCCTGAATCTGGATCTAGGCAAGGGTTGCTCACATGGGCTCTTGGCCCGGTCGGTGTAGAGGCTTGGGGCAGGCAGATCAGCTGGGCCGAGGCGAGGCCATGGTGCTCGTCCACGCTGGCCGGATCGAACGAGGTGGAGGGGCGCGGTCAACACCCCAGAACGAGCGGGACTTGGCGCTGGTCGTCGTCCCCGCACGCTGAAGCAGGGGAGGCTGGCGATGAGGAGGCCAGGTGCACCGGCGCGATGCAGAGGAGGCAGCAGGCCGGTTGGGCGCGATGCAGAAGGCGCCAACAGCGGAACTGCGGGGCTCCGGCGGGAGAGACTTGAGGCGCAGTGGTGGCGGGCTCGAGCAAATCCGATGGGGACGGGGCACCGGAGAGGGAACGGCGACGGCTTGGCGAGGCGAAGCAGAGGTGGCTGGATCCGGACGAGAGGGCGGCGGGGACGGCGGTCAACGCGTGCGGTCGTGCGAGCACGGGAGGTGCAGAACCTTGCACCGGCGACCAAGGCAGCAGGGGCGAGCCCTATACGTTTCCTGGCAGAGGAGAAAACAAACGAGGGAGAGAGTTTAGAGGAGGTAGGAGAGGAAAATAGGGGAGAGGAAAAGGAGGCCAGCGGCGACTCATCTGCTGGGTCCGGTGCTCCGGCTAGCGGCGACTCAAGGTCGAAGAGGAGCTCCTCTCTTTGAGTTCGGGCGAGGCAAGGAGGAGGAATCGCTCGGGCAGGAGATGGCCAGGGATCGAGTAGAGGTGCGGGGAGGTGGATTTGGATCGGGGCGAGGTGGAGGCTGCCGGTTGGGGTGGTGCTGAAAACGAAGGAGGAAGTGGTGGCTGGCAGCAGGTCGAGCTCCTGCTCGAGGAAGGAGGCGCGCGAGGGGCTGGGCTGCTTGGTTGGTCGGGGATGCAAAACGAGGAGGTGGTTGGTTCGGCCGGGTGGGGTGGATGGATTGGATCGGGGATCCCAAGGAAGGGGGAGACCAGGTGGAGCTAGTGGCGGCGGAGAGGAGGATGGATGGGACAGCTCCCTAGAAATTAGGGTTCGGTCTGATTATATAGGCAGGGACTGGGTAGGGCTAATCCGGTCCGTCCGATTATAATCGGGCGGTCGTAAATAAATAGGTTAGGTAGCCCGAATAATAAAACGAATATGTTCTATAGATGTTTGGGGATGATCCGTACCCAATGGTCATGACTGAGCGGTTCGGGTTCGGGACAGCTTCGGACGCGCACACAAGGGGGTCAGTGCACTGTACAGGGAGACTCCGGTTTAGGCAAGAGGGCAAATGAATAACAAGGTTGGTCTCGGAACGGTCAACGAAAGCAAGGGGGACACGGCAACTACGAGCGGATGCAAGTTTTAAAAACAATGACAGCAACGAGTGCCGATGCAATGCGGATGATGCCATGATGAAATGCAACCAACAAATAAAACACACGGTGAACACGAAAAACATGGAAGCCGTCTGGAGCGTCAGTCACGGGGCGTTACAACACTCCACCACTACAAGAGGATCTCGTCCCGAGATCTAAAGATGGCACCGGAGAAAAGCAAAAAAGGAAGAGGAGAGGTAAACTAAGTTGCTTCTTTGACAAACGAGTGAAACCACGAACCTTGAGAGATTGAACGAACGAAAAGAGAGAATACAAGGGAGATGAACGAGATGAAAACACTCCGTTACCAAAGAGGAACAAGGAACATTGGGAGAACCTTTGTAGGTTGAAGAATATGAAACAAGAGCTTAACGGATCAAAAGGAATATGAAAGCACACCGGTAGAAAAGAGAAACAAGGAACACCATGTGAACCTTGGAGTTTGCAAAGCTATGAATGACGAGAACAATGGACGAGAAGTACATGCAAGCACTCCGGTTGAAATGAGATGTACAAGGAACGATAATGATAAATTATGATAACGCTCCGGTTGGAAAATGGAAGGGATAGAATATGAACTTGGCAAAATGAAAGCACTTGGATGAGACTCCGGTTAAAAGAGGAATGATAGACAAAACACTCCGGTTAAATGGATAAGCAATAAAAAGAACACGATCCTCACAAATCGAGATGATGAGTGAAGAGAGCAACATCACCATGCCTCTGGAAGAAAAAATAGAAGATAGATCATTGGAATAAAGGAATGGAGAAGAAAATGACAACTTCTGCCACAAATGAGCTTGGAAAGCACCCTTCCAAGAAGGTTATAACGGAGTTGTTGGAAAATCAACAACGAAAAGAACAAGCTTGTTGAGGGCTTATGGAACACATCTCAAAATTATGAGGTGACAACCCGCCACTAACGGAAACAGTTGATTGGATTGAGATCAACAAGGAGATGAAAACTTCTTCACCAAGATGAGAAGGAGAAAATTTGATCATTGATAAACACCACAAATAGCTACATTCCTTAGGGAAGGCTATAGGCGAAAGATAACCCAATACAACTCCAACAAAAAGATTGATTGGTTGAAAAGATCTCTTGAACGAAGATAAAATGATGGATTTAAATATGTCACTCTTGAAAACTTTGTGAATCATGAAACATAAAGAAATTTTCAGAAATGACATAACGCCATCTCAAAAGATAAGGTAGAAAGAATTGCACTTTGGAATGCGAGATGAAGAATGCTTGAACTCCTCAAGACAAAATATGTGTTGAACACCATGTTTATTTTTAGAGTATAGCTTGGCGGATCTTAGCTTCGAGAGAATTCTTGAAGAAAACTTGAAGAATGAAAGGAACCCTTGACGAACCACCATGTAGAGCCTCCATGAAGAACTCCGGTAATAAAGGATGATAAAAGGAAAGAAAAGTTGAAAACACAAGGTGAAGCCTTGCAATGATTTAGGTGGAGCTTCGCGACGAGATAATGCAGAAAGCTTGGAACTCTGGAAAAGAAAAAGATGAAGCCTCTCGAACCGAGAAATGTGACATGATGAACAACTCTGGAAAGAAGAAACTAGATCACTTGGATGAAACCATAACAAGAATTACATTATGCATATCCTTCACCAATTTAAATTGATGACAAGCAACGGATTTGGCATACTACTTATTCTTGTAGAAAGGATTAAGAGAGATATAGCGTAAACTTGGGAAGGACTTCAACGGACCACCGGTAACAACGGAAGAGAAATTGGAAAGAGCGAATGAATTGATACGATAACAATGGAAGAGAATTCTTGAATGACCCACCGTAAGAATTGAGAATGAAAGTAACAAAGGCAGAATTCACCGGGAAGAATTGGAAAACGAATGAATATACTTGAGGGTATTTAGATACATGAGAACGAAGAGATCAAGAGCTGACTAGAGGATACTTGAACGATTCACCAGTAAGATTTGGAGAACGAGAGCTGAAAGCTGGAATGAATAATTATGACATGATGGCCATTGGATGATCAAGAAATGAAAACAACTCATGAAATGCTCCATATGGGTATGAAAAGAATTCTCGCAATCGAAAAAAATTATGAGAGGATGGCATAAGCTAGAACTATGAATCTTCAAGAGAACGGACCAAGATTTAGGAGAAATTCTTCTTCGGTCTTCAAATGTTGAGAATGATGATGAGAAACACCACCATGAATTTTTAGGCACTCCGGAATGGAAATTAGAAAGGTTGAACCAACGATGAAAAGAATTTGAAAGATCTTGGAGAAAGACATTTGACTGATGATAATTCATTCTTACGTCAAACTTTGCCATGAATTTGAGAATAACTCCGAAAAGAATTAGAAGAGTCGGGTAAGATCCTGGGAAAAGACCTGTGGGTTAGGGCCCACTCAAAAGATACACTGTTGAATGATTAAAAGAAAGATTGTGCCAGTTGAATTAAATGGCTCAAAAGAGATAACAACCTCGAGATAGCTTGAACGGATTGGGAATGGAAATGCGAATCTTCTGAGATATCTTCAGCACTCCAGATAACATGAATAGCAAGAGGTGGATGATTAAGAGATGCACCGACATGAGAAAGCATTTGAAACAAGGAAAGGAATGTGATTAACCCCGAAAACTTGAATTGAATCCACCGGAGAAGAAAAGAGAATGATGAACTTGAAGCTCCGTTAGTATCTTCCTGAGAATCACCGGATAAGAACATTGACGGAAAAGGATGGAGAGACTTCCCATCAATAAAAAGGATACTTGGTTAAGAAATCTTAGTCCTTGAAGAAAAAGGGTGGGAGGGCGGGAAAACAAAGACAATTTGGGACGGATGAAACAAACAACGTTGGGAAAAACTGAGAGGTGATCTTGTGAATGTTGAAATGATTGGATCCACTTGAAGAGAAGCACGTCGGTTGGAAAGGAATTAACATGGCAACCTCGATGATCAAGAAGGATTAGTATTCACATAGAAATATGAGAACACCGTTTAGGGAAGGTATGGAATCAACACTTCGCATTGAAGCAACTCGAATACCACAAAACAAAACAAAAACAAAGGATTTGGTTTGCAGAATAAGCCGGAAACAAACGTATGATAGATCCCATATCGTATCATGTGTCTGTTGGAAAGATATTCTAGGAGCTACTTGAATTCCCACTTATAAAACTCCCGAAACTTTCTGGTTATGCAATCTGGTATTGGGGATACAGGGGACACAATATATCTCACCCAAACTAACAATCCCTAGATCCAGCTGTATCCATCCGTCAACACATAACCAAGAAAACTCCGGAAATCGTGTACCTCAACCTTCGAAAAGCATCCGTTATACGAGCTATGGCAATACTCCCAAACTCCCGCCCCAGTACTGGGTGGCATCGAGGTAATCTCACCAACAACTGCATAAAAGAGATTTTCTATGCCGGCGAATTTCAGGTATTCCAGAACTGCAACGATAAAATTGTGACGACAACACCTCGGAGCTCAACTCCCCGGGACACTGCCACAACCCCTAAATGTTAGGAGGCACCAAGAACAATGTTCTCGTCACAAAACCATCGAAACGATTCCAAGATACCCGCGTGATCCTAAAAATTTTTAGTGAAATTTGAGGAGAGGAGAGTCAAAACTTCTACGTCAGGGGCCTAACCAGAGCGACGAAGGGACTGAGGAGTAAAAAGAATCCTACTCTCCGATATATATAATCCTAAGACTCAAAACATTTTTTCTAGACTGAACAACGCCAGCGATTCGATCAAGCAGGGGGCTCCTAAGTCGGGGCTAGCTCTGATTACCAACTTGTAACACCCACGATGCGGCTATATCTCTCACGTCTCGAGGCATGACTTAGAGGCATAACCGCATTGTAGGTTTTGTCGCAAGAAGGGTCATCTTCACACAATCCCATGTAATGAACAAGAATGGGATAAAGAGTTGGCTTACAATGGCCACTTCACACAATACATAAATAAATTCATACATCATTCAAGATACACACATAGACCGACTACGGTCAAATCCAAATAAAAAGAAGATAACCCCAAATGCTAGATCCCTGATCGTCCCCAACTGGGCACCACTACTGATCATCAGGAAAGGAAACATAGTAACGACCAAGGTCTTCATCGAACTCCCACTTGAGCTGGGTAGCATCACCTGCACTGGTATCATCGGCACCTGCAACTGTTTGGAAGTATCTGTGAGTCACGAGGACTCAGCAATCTCACACCCGCGAGATCAAGACTATTTAAGCTTATGGGTAGGAAAGGGGTAGTGAGGTGGAGCTGCAGCAAGCACTAAGCAAATATGGTGGCTAACATACGCAAATAAGAGCGAGAAGAGAAGCAACGCAACGGTCGTGAAGCTATAAGTGATCAAGAAGTGATCCTGAAACTACAAACGTCCATACATAACCCAAACCGTGTTCACTTCCTGGACTCCGCCGAAAAGAGACCATCACGGCTACACACGCGGTTGATGCATTTTAATTAAGTCAAGTGTCAAGTTCTCTACAACCGGATATTAACAAATTCCCATCTGCCACATAACCGCGGGCACGGCTCTCGAAAGTTTATACCCTGCAGGGTGTCCCAACTTAGCCCATTATAAGCTCTCACGGTCAACGAAGGATATTCCTTCTCCCGGAAAGACCCGATCAGTCTCGGAATCCCGGTTTACAAGACATTTCGACAATGGTAAAACAAGACCAGCAAAGCCGCCCGAATGTGCCGACAAATCCTGATAGGAGCTACACATATCTCGTTCTCAGGGCACATCGGATTGTCCAAACTTCCGGTAGGCGAGGCCAGAGTTGCCCCTGGTGGCCACCGGTGGCTGACAGGTTGGACCAACACTCAGAGGAGCACTGGCCGGGGGGTTTAAAATAAAGATGACCCTTGAGTCAGCAGAACCCAAGGGAAAAAGGCTTAGGTGGCAAATGTTAAAACCAAGGTTGGGCCTTGCTGGAGGAGTTTTATTCAAGGCGAACTGTCAAGGGGGTCCCATAAATCACCCAACCGTGTAAGGAACGCAAAATCAAGGAACATAACACCAGTATGACGGAAACTAGGGCGGCAAGAGTGGAACAAAACACCAGGCATAAGGCCGAGCCTTCCACCCTTTACCAAGTATATAGATGCATTAATTAAATAATAGATATTGTGATATCCCAAAAAATATCCATGTTCCAACAAGGAACAACCTTCAACTTCACCTGCAACTATCAACGCTATAAGAGGGACTGAGCAAAAGCGGTAGCATAGCCAAACAACGGTTTGCTAGGAAAGGTGGGTTAGAGGCTTGACATGGCAATATGGGAGGCATGATATAGCAAGTGGTAGGTAGCGTGGCATAGCAATAGAGCGAACAACTAGCAAGCAAAGATAGAAGTGATTTCGAGGGTATGGTCATCTTGCCTGAGATCCCGCAAGGAAGAAGAACGAGTCCATGAAGAAGACAAACGGATGTAGTCGAACGAATCCTCACAACTCCAGAATGAAACCGAAGCTAACGAGAGAAGCAACCCGGAAAGAAACAAACAACATAGTAAACAATCACCACATACACATGGCATGATGCACAAACAAGTATGATGCCCGGTTTAATTATGCATGGCATGGCAAAGTGCACAAACAATACCACAAATTAAGTGGAGCTCAATATGCAACAGGTTGCATATTGACGAAACACCACATTCAAGTTATTTAGTTCGCTCTTGTTTATGTACCCAACAAAGTTAAATGTTGTTAAACATGGCAAGAGGGTGAAGCATAAATAAACTAACTATTTAGGCAAGTTTAAATGAGGCCGGAAGAACAAACAACAATTCCGGAAAATCCCCATGTGCATATTTTAGATTTGGTACAGTTCTGCCATAAACACAATTTTAATGTTGTTAAACAGCAAAATAAAGTGCACCATGTTAAACTAGGCATTTTTCTACCCCATTTACATATCAAGTTTATTTAAATCCAAGCTATGGATAATTAGTTATGAATTAAATCATTTTAACATGACAAATATGCAAATTATATGCAAACATCATTTTAAACATTTTTAACATGGATGAAAGTTGCATAATGTGAAACTAGATGAAATTCTAAGCATTTTACATATATATAACATTTTAATCCGATGCACGGTTATTTACTTGTGGGCAATTTAAAATAATGGCATCCTCCTGTAATTATGCATGCACTCGATAAATGGAAAAAATCGCACGGACTGGAAAAAAACGCTACACGGGCTGAATTTTGATCTGGGCAAGGGTTGCTCACATGGGCTCTTGGCCCGGTCGGTGTAGAGGCTTGGGGCAGGCAGATCAGCTGGGCCGAGGCAAGGCCGTGGTGCTCGTCCACGCTGGCCGGATCGAACGAGGTGGAGGGGCGCGGTCAACGCCCCAGAACGAGTGGGACTTGGCACTGGTCGTCGTCCCCGCACGCAGAAGCAGGGGAGCCGGCGATGAGGAGGCCGGGCGCACCGGCGCGATGCAGAGGAGGCAGCAGGCCAGCAGGGCACGATGCAGGAGGCGCCGGCAGCGGAACTGCGGGGCTCCGGCGGGAGAGACTTGAGGCGCAGTGGTGGCGGGCTCAAGCAAATCCGATGGGGACGGGGCATCGGAGAGGGAACCGCGACGGCTTGGCGAGGCGAAGCAGAGGTGGCTGGATCCGGACGACAGGGCGGCGGGGACGGCGGTCAACGCGCGCGGTCGTGCGAGCACGGGAGGTGCAGAACCTTGCACCGGCGACCATGGCAGCAGGGGCGAGCCCGGTACGTTTCCTGGCAGAGGAGAAAACAAACGAGGGAGAGAGTTTAGAGGAGGTAGGAGAGGAAAATAGGGGAGAGGAAAAGGAGGCCGGCGGCGACTCATCTGCTGGGTCCGGTGCTCCGGCTAGCGGCGACTGAAGGTCGAAGAGGAGCTCCTCTCTTTGAGTTCGGACGAGGCAAGGAGGAGGAATCGCTCGGGCAGGAGATGGCCAGGGATCGCGTGGAGGCGCGGGTAGGTGGATTTGGATCGGGGCGAGGTGGAGGCTGCCGGTTGGGGTGGTGCTGAAAACGAAGGAGGAAGTGGTGGCTGGCAGCAGGTCGAGCTCCTGCTCGAGGAAGGAGGCACGCGAGGGGCTGGGCTGCTTGGTTGGTCGGGGATGCAAAACGAGGAGGTGGTTGGTTCGGCCGGGTGGGGTGGATGGATTGGATCGGGGATCCCGAGGAAGGGGGAGACCAGGTGGAGCTAGTGACGGCGGAGAGGAGGATGGATGGGACAGCTCCCTAGAAATTAGGGTTCGGTCTGATTATATAGGCAGGGACTGGGTAGGGCTAATCCGGTCCATCTGATTATAATCGGGCGGTCGTAAATAAATAGGTTAGGTAGCCCGAATAATAAAACGGAGATGTTCTATAGATGTTTGGGGATGATCCGGACCCAATGGTCATGACTGAGCGGTTCGGGTTCGGGACAGCTTCGGACGCGCACACAAGGGGGTCAGTTCACTGTACAGAGAGACTCCGGTTTAGGCAAGAGCGCAAATGAATAACAAGGTTGGTCTCGGAACGGTCAACGAAAGCAAGGGGGGACACGGCAACTACGAGCGGATGCAAGTTTTAAAAACAATGACGGCAACGAGTGCCGATGCAATGCGGATGATGCCATGATGAAATGCAACCAACAAATAAAACACACGGCGAACATGAAAAACATGGAAGCCGTCTGGAGCGTCAGTCACGGGGCGTTACAGAACTCTTCTTTCTCCCCTTTTTAAAGATCAGCTAGCATGGCGGCCAGGGCGGCAAAGTTGTCTGGGCCCTTGCGCCCGTAGCGAGATGTGTCGTCCTCCCCATTGAAGTTCCACATGGGGAGTCCTCTGGATTGGAGTGGCTGAACACCTTGCATTATGGAAATCGCCATGACCTCGATTCTGGACAGTCCAGATTGGATGAGTATTTTTATCTTGTCCATCAGCATCTTAACCTCCGCACTGTCTACCTCCTCGAGGCTTCGGGGACGCCAGTTGTGGCGTTTCTTTAACGGGGCATTGGAGAATTCTGGTAGGCCACGCCGGATTGGGTCCGAGAGAACGACGTCTTCTATATAAAACCACTCCGAGGGCCACTCTTCGGATGCCTTCTTCGGAGTGCCGGATAGGTATCCCGTCTTGGCTATGCGCCATACTTCGGCGGCGCCCACCTCGAATATGGATCCCTTTTGGGAGCGGGGGACAAGGCAGAAGAGCTTCCTCCATAGCTCTAAATGGGCCTCGTAACCTAGGAACAGCTCGCAAAGAGCGACGAAACCCGCGATGTGCAGAATGGAGCCCGGTGTGAGATTGTGCAGTTGGAGGCCATAGTACTCCAGGAGACCTCGGAGGAAAGGATGGATTGGAAATCCAACGCCTCTTAAGAGAAAGGAAACGAAGCACACCCGCTCCCCTGCTGAAGGATTCAGGAAATATTTTACCAGGGCTTCGCCAGTAAAGGAGGTTAATCCCGCCCGAATGGGGACTAGATCTGCAGGAGGGAGGTAGCCCTGCACCTGGAGCTTGGAAAGTTGAGCATGGGATACAGAGCAGCTCTCCCAATCACCTTTTTGAGGGCCGTGGGGGCGGGAAGAAGAACTAGGAGCGCTGGCCATGATTGCGAGGTTTCTTGAGGCAAAGTTCGAAGGGTTTTCACTTGGTGTGGAATGGCCTCTGAGATCTAATCTCCTTAAATAGGAACCTTCCGTAAGTTGTCAAGGGGTTATCTATAAAAGTGCTTGGACCCTTCATATTCATTGGCCACATGGAAGCTGAGGCGACGAAAGCACAGAAGCCGAGGGGTGTGACGTTTAATGTAAAACCGAGTTGTTCGAAGAATTCACCTTGCCAAGACCGAAGCTGTAAGGGCCGAATATAGCTTTTCAGTTCAGATGCTTTGAAGTATTCGGTGGAGGAACCCGCCTTGCAATGCCGAAGACAATTTACGCGCCGGATACATCGTCATTGAAGACTGGTTCGGGGGCTACTGAGGAAGTCCTGGATTATGGGGTCCTCGGGCGTCCGGGCTATGTGATATGGGCTGGACTGATGGGTCGTGAAGATACAAGGTGGAAGACTTTCCCTCGTGTCCGGATGGGACTCTCCTTGGCGTGCAGATATGAAGATTCCTTTCTCTGTAAACCGACTATGTACAACCCTAGCCCCCTGCGGTGTCTATATAAACCGGAGGGCTTAGTCCATAGAGGCAATCATAATCATACATGCTAGACATCCAGGGTTTAACCATTACGATCTCGTGGTAGATCAACTCTTGTAACTCCTATACCCATCAAAGTCAATCAAGCAGGAAGTAGGGTATTACCTCCATCAAGAGGGACCAAACCTGGGTAAACATCGTGTCCCCTGCCTCTTGTTACCTTCGATCCTTAGATGCACAGTTCGGGACCCCCTACCCGAGATCTGCCGGTTTTGACACCGACATGGGGGCTGTTGACAAACCTAGCGAAACGCTCGCAAGGCCTTGTGGCCAGGCAGTAGTGGTAGACGAGGACGTGATGGCGCATGCACATCTGGGCGACGGCGACCTTGGGACGAGACCCGACACGAGCGCGGGTGTACTCGAGGTCGAACCCGACCACCTTGTACTTCTCCTCGGCAAGCAACAGCTCCATGATGTGGATGGAGTGCTCCACCCAGACTGGGTCGTTGGTGTACACCACCGAGAGGTCCATGAACCTTCTGTGGGTGTCCACCACGGCACGCATGGTGAACTGCTGCTCGTCGCTGGCAGCCGCTCGGAGCACCATTGGAGCCCCGCAGGATGGCGCGGCGACCACGAGCGCGGCGCGGGTGGCGCCGTTCGTCGCTCCGTCCACCTGAGCCCTCGGCTCGGGCATACAAGGGTAGCGGATACCCTGGAGGAGGCCGCTCGCACCAAGGCCTCGTCACCACCTGCATCGCCGCTTCATCACGGCGGTGGACCGACCTCTTCTTCGGCGGAAGTGGCCCCGGATCATCGCGGGGGCCTTCCCCTTGTCTTCAGCGGAGAACCTTCTAATAGGCGCCATTGTTGTTTGAAGTGGAGCAAGGAGGAAGAAGCAAGCGAGCAAGGAAGAGATGGGCGACGGGGGCTCCGCCCCCTCCCCATTTATAGCGATAGAAGGCCAACCGGCGCCTCCCACGATCGCAGGTAATGATGGTTTTCCTTGCATGTCGCAGGGACTTGTCAAGTTGAGCAGTTACCGAGGCAGCGTGGGGAAGCGGAGACGCCCACGTCCAGTCAACCGCCATGTGTCAACCGAGGCCGCAGGCTTTTGGGGCACGTGCTGCTCCGTACTTGACCCTTGGCTTCGCCGCGAAGCCAAGCCCGAGCGCACCTTGGGCCCGGGGGCTACTGTCGGCGTTCTGGGAACGGGGGTCCCCAGACTTGCCTGCCTGCGGCCCACGGCGTGGCTAAGCCAGCGGGCCGTACAGCCCATCTTCATCGACAAAGCATTCAAGACCCTCGCGAGGGGCCAAGCCTCGCGAGGCGGACGACGCAAGACCTCCTCAGGAGTGGCCTAGTCAGGCAGGCTCACTAGGAGTGGAGATATCAAGGCGGGGCAAACCTCACGAGGCTCTCGTCACGTGAGCCACGACGATCGACACCAGGCGGGTGCCAGCGCGCGCAGCGTCCTTGTTTCCTCTTTGGTGCTAAGGAAGCCAGCGCAGGCGAGGAGTACCGAGGCATCAGGCAAAGGTTGCCATATCAGTGCAACGAGACCAAGACCAGAAGGACGGCAAGACGGAGGTCATCGTGGAGCCCAAGACGGCGTCACCACCAGAGCTTTTCGCAGGCGAAGACCGCTTTTGTCAGGATAGCTTGTACTAGCTGTCCCCCTTCAAATTTTCCCACCGTTGTTGGCTCCCTTCCCGCCCAATATTTGGGAAGAGGCCCAGGGCCTATATAAGTAGAGCTAGCCACCACAGTAGGGGCATCTCATCTTAGTTTGATCCAATCTGATCGAGAGCCTACCCTAGCCACAAGAACACCTCAACCTCAGGAGGTTGTTCTTCCCTTTGTACTGTTCATCATCAGCCCAAGAGGCAATCCACCACCACCACACTGGAGTAGGGTATTACACCACAACGGTGGCCCGAACCAGTATAAATCTCGTGTCTTCTGTGTTGTGAGTTCGTCGAGTTCGTCCGCAAGATCTTAGCGAGCTAGGGCGCAGATCGGTAGGAAGGAAAGACTTCGTGCGCACCCCAGTGTTCGAACCTTAAGGGTTTGCCGGAACCCCACATCCGACACGCTTGATGAACCTCACTCTGTGTGGGTGCATGATTTACGGTTTTTGAGGCATGTGGCACATCAAAGTTGTGCATTTTGGGTATTCAACATATATATGTTTGTCCCACATGCAAAGCGGTGGTGGTTGTCCTCTCGCACCCACTTAAGCGGTTATCACTGATATCGATGCTTTCCATCTGTGGGCCTGCTTGGTCCATCACTACTTTTTTCCTGACAACAAGAGAGGTTAATTTTACTTAGGAGGGGATTATTATTTTTGCTCTAGGATGACATGCATGATATAGTTTGAGCACACACACATGCATGTGTACGCATGAATCCCTCCCATCGAGTCGAAGTGGCTAGTACAACGACACATCATGAACCGATCTCACTCTGTGTGGGGAGCTAGTGTATGATTTTTGATGCACGCGCCACATCAATGTTGTGTATTCAAACATGCATGCACGCATCACCTCCATACACATGCGTTTAGTGGTTGCCTTCGAACGGTACACTCCCTCGCGTGGTTATCGGCGACAAGCCTATATATTCGTGGGCCTGCGTGGACATCCATGATCACCTTGACCAACAACAAGATAGGTTACCATGGAGGATTCTTCATTTGGTTCGTGTTATCGTAGTATAGGTCATGGTGAGATTCAGACCTTAAGTTTGAGCACATATACTATGCACGCGGGCATGCATGAATCCCCGTCGTTGGCTTGAAGTGTGGTGTAACATACATATGCATCGTTAACCTAACCCTCACTCAGTGTGGGGATTTCTAGTTCGAAATCACGGTGCCACATCAAAGTTGTTCCATTGTTACTCAAAAACACACCTCTCCATACATCTGTTTGGGCCACATGCATGCAGTGGTTGTCTTCGGGGACTAACTACTTGCGTGATTATTGGCGAGCTAGCCCATCTCCGAGGTCGCATGGACGGCCATCACTTTGACCAACAACAAGAGAGAGGTTGTACGACCAAGGTGGATTATTCTTGGGCCGTTTTACGATCCATCTTGGTGAGATATGCCTCTCTGGCCCGCCGACTGAAAGTGTGTGTGAGTGTGTGGGGGGGGGGGGAGTTGCTACTTCGTACTTTGCTAGGTGAACCTCGGTTGGGGGGAGGGGCATGCATTCATAGCTTAGGATTCCCTTCGTGCCGACACGAAGGGGGCTGCTAGCTACTTCGCACTTTGCTAGGTGAACCTCGGTTGGGGGGGCATGCATTCATAGCTGAGGATTCCCTTGGTGCCGACACGAGGGAGGGGGGCTGCTAGCTACTTCGCACTTTGCTAGGTGAACCTCGGTTGGGGGGGCATGCATTCATAGCTTAGGATTCCCTTCGTGCCGACACGAGGGAGGGGGCTGCTAGCTACTTCGCACTTTGCTAGGTGAACCTCGGTTGGGGGGCATGCATTCATAACTTAGGATTCCATTGGTGCCGACACAAGGGAGGGGGGCTGCTAGCTACTTCGCACTTTGCTAGGTGAACCTCGGTTGGGGGTGCATGCATTCATAGCTTAGGATTCCCTTCATGCCGACACGAGGGAGGGGGGCTGCTAGCTACTTCGCACTTTGCTAGCGTGAACCTCGGTTGGGGGGCATGCATTCATAGCTTAGGATTCCCTTCGTGCCGACACGAGGGAGGGGGCTGCTAGCTACTTCGCACTTTGCTAGGGTGAACCTCGGTTGGGGGGCATGCATTCATAGCTTAGGATTCCCTTCGTGCCGACACGAGGGAGGGGGGCTGCTAGCTACTTCGCACTTTGCTAGGTGAATGAACCTTGGTTGGGGGGCATGCATTCATAGCTTAGGATTCCCTTCGTGCCGACACGAGGGGGAGGGGGGCTGCTAGCTACTTTGCACCTTGCTAGGAGAACCTTGGTTGGGGGGAGGGTGCATGCATTCATAGCTTAGGATTCCCTTCGTGCTGACACGAGGGAGGGGCAAACAATACCGTGTGCTTTGCGAGAGAGGTGCCACATCGAAGTTGCATTTGGTATTTGAAAATCAAACCACCCTTTTGATGCATAAATTTGGTCCACATGCAAGTGTGTTCGTGTTCTGACCCTCTCCCGCGTCATTTTTCGCCAAATTGATGAACATTAGACAAGTCGGATGACACAACAGACACGGTTCACTCAAACTAACCGTGTGCCACGCCGGTGCCCCTGTCACACACACATCCGCACAGTACATTGGGCACCACGAGGCTCCCCCTCTCAAAAATATCTGCCCGCCTCGAGGGTTTTTCTGTTTCATAACACACGGTTGTTATCTCCGGACCGTGTGCGATGTTTCTTGTTCCCAATCCCGCTTGCATCCCTAGAAAATATCTACCCGCCTCGAGGGTTTTTCTATTTCATAACACACGGTTGTTATCTCCGGACTGTGTGCGATGTTTCTTGTTCCCAATCCCACCTGCATCCCTAGAAAATATCTGCCTGCCTCGAGGGTTTTTCTGTTTCATAGCACACGGTTGTTATCTCCGGACCGTGTGTGATGCACTATCATCAAAATTTTCAATAGCCCGATATTTCACTCCCGCGTTTGACTCCCGCGTAGTAAAATTTTCAGTACCCACGTCATTTCCTCAAACACCCTGCGCCCCCCTCCACACACACACACACACCAAAACCTCCTCGGGCGTGCGCACACACACACACCCCCCTCGCTCAAAACCCTAGCAAGGTCCCCGCCGCCGCCGCAAGGCCTCCATTGTCAACATCTGCCGGTTTGCCCGTGCAGCTGACCCACCGATCTCCATACCCAGGCCGCCCTGAGTTTCTTAGATGATGCCTGCCAAATGTCCCCTTTTCCTCAGATCCCCATCCCCCACTCCAGAGCATCGCAGCCTAAGCCCGGCTATGCTTCCCGTGGAGCTCGAGGAGCGACTGGCCCAAAAGAGGTGTATAGCGGTCTCTTCGCCTGACGTTGCCGAGGAAGCTGATGACCATTACTGGCGACAGGCACTCAAGCAGCGGGCTAGAGTATGCGGGCATGTCTCGGCCGCCGGCTACGACATCGAGGTCATCGACAGTGACGGCCTGAGGCGGGCTATGTCACAGGTTAAGTGGCCCACCCCCAACCCCTCGGGTTCAACCGCCGTCGATCTCATCATGGCCCCGCCGCTGATCTCCTCTGGCTCGCTGTCAACAATTTGCTATTCTACATCGCCATCGAGCCCCTTTTGTCATTTCTGGAGGACACGTTCTGCGACGCTGGCTTGGGATCCACAGCTTCCAAGTCAGACCTCATCGACGGCGACCAGGAGGAGGGCACCCTCTCCGGCTCTTCCAAGTGGAAAGAGCCCATCTGCTCTTCCAAGGGGAAAGCACCTGTCTGCGACATCAGGGAGGGCACCCTACAACCATGCTCTTCCAAGGGGAAGGAGCCCATCTGCAACAACATGGAGCGCATCTAGGGTCTGTGCTCTTCCCATGGGAACGAGCCCATCTGTGCCAAGTGAGGAAACCCATGATTTATTTTGTCGTGCCCCTTCACAGGGGGAAACCCATGATTTGTTTTGTCGAGTCCCTTTTGTAGTGTATGAGAATATGTCCAGTTTTAATTGCTATATCTGGTTGTTTGCAGTATGCCTTCTTTATTTCAGTTGTTCACAATGTGATGCTCTATATGTGAAATTATTTACTGTGTAGTACATTTCATCAATCCAGTTTTAAACATACCATAGGAATGCATATAGTTGCTTGTTGTTAAGCCTGTTATAGCTAGCATATGCCTCTTTTAAAGTTTTTTGATTGTTCGGTTGTTTGTAGTTAGCATATGTCTAGTTTCAAATGCTATCTTTGGTTGTTCGTAGTATGCTTTGTTTATTCCAGATATTCATAATGTGATGTTCTATATGTGCAAGTATGAACTGTGCAGTTCAATTTCATCAGTACCAGTTTCAACAAGAAAAAAGTCCATTTTACTACCCTGAATAAAGTGTGTGGTTCACTTTAACCCCCGATCAATATTTCTGCTCCCTTCACCCCCTGAACAAACCCATACCGGTTGAAAGAGACCCCTGGGTGGTTTGTCTCGACTTCCTGCTGACGTGGCACAAGTCAACGGTGGTTTTGACCCATAATCATCCAAAATGCCCCCTGGACATTTGCCGGTGGCTCCCTCCTCGTCACGCCAGTGGCTCCCTGCCGCAGCCGACGAGCGCCCGCATCAGCAGCAGCTCCAGTCGCGCCGCCCCTCTTCCTCCCTTCCCTCTCTTT